>NC_080733.1:7707455-7844955 GCF_019097595.1 Hemibagrus wyckioides | reverse complement strand
CCAAAACTATCCAAATGACCCTGATCAAAAGTTTACATACCGTGGTGATTTTGGCCTGATAACATGCACACAAGTTGACACGGGTTTGAATGGCTATTAAAGGTAACCATCCTCACCTGTGATCTGTTTGCTTGTAATTAGTGTGTGTGTATAAAAGGTCAGTGAGTTTCTGGACTCCTGACAGACCCTTGCATCTTTCATCCAGTGCTGCACTGACGTTTCTGGATTCTGAGTCATGGGGAAAGCAAAAGAATTGTCAAAGGATCTGCGGGAAAAGGTAGTTGAACTTTATAAAACAGGAAAGGAATATGAAAAGATATCCAAGGAATTGAGAATGCCAATCAGCAGTGTTCAAACTCTAATAAAGAAGTGGAAAATGAGGGGTTCTGTTGAAACCAAACCACGGTCAGGTAGACCAACTAAAATTTCAGCCACAACTGCCAGGAAAATTGTTCGGGATGGAAAGAAAAACCCACAAATAACTTCAGGTGAAATACAGGACCTTCTAAAAAATTATGTGGTGTTGCTGGTTTAAGATGCACAATAAGGAGGCACTTGAAGAAACATGGGCTGCATGGTCGAGTTGCCAGAAGAAAGCCATTACTACTCAAATGCCACAAAGTATCCCGCTTACAATACGCCAAACAGCACAGAGACAAGCCTCAAACCTTCTGGCACAAAGTCATTTGGAGTGATGAGACCAAAATTGAACTTTTTGGCCACAACCATAAACGCTACATTTGGAGAGGAGTCAACAAGGCCTATGATGATAGGTACACCATTCCTATTGTGAAACACGGAGGTGGATCGCTGATGTTTTGAGGATGTGTGAGCTACAAAGGCACAGGAAATTTGGTCAAAATTGATGGCAAGATGAATGTAGTATGTTATCAAAAAATACCGGAAGCAGTGCATGGGACGTACTTGGACATTCCAACATGACAATGATCCAAAACACAAGGCCAAGTCGACCTGTCATTGGCTACAGCAGGTTAAAGTGAAGGTTCTGGAGTGGCCATCTCAGTCTCCTGACCTCAATATCATTGGGCCACTCTGGGGAGATCTCAAACGTGCAGTTCATGCAAGACAGCCCAAGAATTTACAGGAACTGGAGGCTTTTTGCCAAGAAGAATGGGCAGCTTTACCATCTGAGAAGATAAAGAGCCTCATCCACAACTACCACAAAAGACTTCATGCTGTCATTGATGTTTAAGGGGGCAATACACGGTATTAAGAACTGGGGTATGTAAACTTTTGATCAGGGTCATTTGGGTAGTTTTTGTTGTCATTATGATTTAAAAAGAGTAAACCCAGTTGATTGATAATAAATGGCTTCAGCCAAACACTAACCATGAGTGAAAGAAAAGTTTTTGTGTTATCATTTATATTCTCTGAAAAATGGCCAAGAAATCATAAATTCTGCCAGGGTATGGAAACTTATGAGCACAGCTGTATATGTATACATGTATGTAAGTGATGAGGACTGATATTAGTCTGAGACTTTGCATCACGTTCAGATCACATGACCTTTTTTTAAACCATTATTTATAACTGTGTGCTAGCATGAGCAACAAATAGGAAACAAATCATCTAAAATGCTACCACCAGAACACTTTTATTGCACCCCAGAGCCAAAGCTTCATAGTGAAAATAGAAAAATGGCATCTTTGAATGTAAGTGGCAGAATCTCTAGAGCAAAACCGAAATAACAGGAGGAAGGAAAAACTCATTATTGTGTGTGGTTGATGTTATTTAGAGGTACTGTTCAAAGCAATGAGGGTTAAAAATATTCGGACATTACACTGTGTGTATACAGGGTGGGTTGCTCGCCTGCCATGCAGAAGGCACGGGTTCGATTCCCAGCCAGTGCCCAAAACCTGTGCCAAGTTGTTGTGTGGACCGGTTGGTCCACTCTGGCGACCCCTCACACACGTAGGGAGCAACAACTCTGTGTGTGTGTGTATATATAGGTATTTTCTGGGCTGTGAAGAAGGGCTTCTTTTTCATCCAAATGACAAGAAATTCTCATCTCAACTCTACATGACGGTCATAATGATAGTAAATTGTACAAAAAAAAAGTCACCACTCCTGTAATGTCTTTATTTTGCACCATCTGTTCTGTATAAGACTGAGACGTCTAACAAGCATTTTGTTTTTCAATCTCAGTGAATCATCTTCACCCAAGCACCAAGTAGAGTGTAGTCAGGTCTTCATGGAGGTTCGTACTAGCTGTTGTTTAAAATTTTATTGTTTAAAGGAATAATTGTGTAATCTGTAAACTTTGTGAGTTATTGTGCTGCATGGATCGCTTTCCAAACTTTTCTTCTCTTCCTCTTCCTGGTTGTTTATTTTTAGTCATTAAGCCCGACAGCTTCCATGCAGGACGTACAGCAGTGGCTTCTAAAGAACAGGTTTAACTCCTATACCCGTGTTTTTACACATTTCTCAGGTTAGTGTTCTCTCTTTCTGCCTGTTTCTGTATCAGATTTCGGTAAAATAACAAACATATACCATGAACTGAGCTATTATGGTGTGTGTGTGTGTTATAGGTTCTGATCTACTGAAACTGACTCGTGAAGATTTAGTGCAGATCTGTGGGCCAGCCGATGGGATCCGTCTGTACAACGCGCTAAAATCGAAGTAATTGCCCTAAATGTGTGAGAGCTAATAGTAAATAAACACATAATTACATATGTAAGCATGTGTATGTGTGTGTTGTTGTTTTTTTTTTTTACAGGGCTGTTCGACCTCGGCTGATTGTGTACGTGTGTCAGGAGTGTGAGAGTCCCCTGCTGGAGAGACGCTGCCACAGCAAGAACGGAGAACACGGCAGTCCCACAGCCATAAACGGTGTGTGTGTGTGTGTGTGTGTGAGGGAGAGAGACTTCAGTGTACTGCTGAGAAGTCAGGTCTGTGAAGGCTAGAAGTCTGTAATATTGTATAATGTATAATATCTAATCTAATCACTCTGACATTTATACATGCGATGTACACGTGAAAGACCTGAATAACTTTTCAGACCATCCACATAATCCTGTATATTTTCTTTTCTGAACCAAAACTTCGTTACAGTTTCACGTCACCTATTGTACATGTTTCTATGCATTTGTGTCTGGTTCTGAAAGTGTAACTGGATGTGTTTTTGTAGTTTACCATGCGCTTTACCTCGAAGAGCTGACCGCTCATGAGCTGACCAGAAAAATATCCAACGTATTGAGCCTGCCGCTAACCCTCATCAATCAAGTGTACAGGCAGGGGCCTACAGGAATACACATACTGCTCAGTGATCAGGTACACACACACACACACACACATATCACGAGAACTGTTACATTCTTCTGCATCTGTTATCCGAAAGCAATTCCATGACGTATGACTTCTCCTTTTGCATTTTCATTTGCACACTACAGACATGTTTATAAGTTACCACAAGGCTTTGACTAACGTGTTTGTTCTACCTGCCCACATTGGAGCAAGTGGTGCTGATTTATAATCCTCAACAAATCGACAGTAAATGTTTAACTGGGTAATGTTCTGCCTGCATTGCAGATGGTGTCTAACTTTTCTGATGAGAGTTGCTTCGTTGTCAGTTTGTTGAAAGGTAATCAGCTTCTTTGTTATTCACAGGTTATTAACCATATTACACAATACAGAATTTCATTTGGAATACTTATTGAACTTTCATCATATATATGATACAGGAAAAATGGAGGAAAAAAAATAAACCCACATACACTACCGCTCAAACGTTAGGGATCACTTGCATATTTCAGCTTGATTTCAGCTACGGAGGAAGACTCCATCAAGTCGATCCATCTTGTGGGAGATGCTCCAGGAAGCATGGGGTGAAATCTCATCAGATTATCTTGTAAAATTGACAGCTAGAATACCCAGGCTGTTTTTGATGAAGGCAAAGTTTGAAGAAAACATTCATCATTTCCATCAAAATCATTATTTCTAACTCAGCATCTCCTGTTCTTTTGCTATATTTTCTATTCAGACTCATTTTGTGTGTGTTTCCTTGGAAAACGATACAATTTTTGAGTGATCCCAAACTTTTGAGCGATAGTGTATGAATAATTTACATAGAGAATTTACATGACTCACAGAATGTCAAACATTCACAGAATGTCAGACTCAATTTAGATTTATCCTTCATTCCTTCATTTATTTCAAAACAATAAAATTATTATTATTATTAGTAGTAGTAGTAATTGGTATTATTACATATTATTGCTCAAAATTGTACCACAGTGGAACCTCGGCATACGAATTTGTTCTGGAGGCGAGTTCTTAAGGCAAAAATGTGTATTGTGAAACCAGTTTTCCCGAAGGAAATAAATCTGTAAATGCAGATAATCCGCTCCAGCCACCCAAAAATATGACCGATATTACTAATTCGAAATGGATGTAAACTGTATGGCTGCTTATGAAGAACTGACCCAAGCCAAGCATTCCATGTCAAGGGTCCTCACAGGAAGTCGTGCCACCAAGGTTGGGTTAAAAATGGAACAGACTATCCACGCCAACAATCTGTCAACAAAAAAACATGCGAAAAATCACATAGCTTTTGAACGCATGCCGAAGGATATTGTGGTTTGACTCGAAACAGGTTTCTCTGACTGCACAAAAAATTCGTAAACTAGCTTTCTACTCACGCAAACAAGTTTTCAACATCTCCTGGGCATGTGCACAACTTCGGTTTGGTTCGTTCACATGCTGAAAATGCTTCGTATGCCGATGCAAGTTTCCATCATAAAGGCGAAAATTCGTAAATGAGGGCATTCGTATGCCGAAGTTCCACTGTATTGAGCGTGTACTGTGTTACGCCGCTGCTCTTTGTAGTGAGCATATAACAGGAAGCCATTTTAGGATTCAGCACTCTGACACATTTCTATGTCCATGTTTCTTACTAGATGACACCAGTGACAGATTCCATCTGGTTCTCAAGTAGAGGCATTGTGAAGACGAGTTGCTGACATCAC
This sequence comes from Hemibagrus wyckioides, assembly GCF_019097595.1. Lineage (NCBI taxonomy): Eukaryota > Metazoa > Chordata > Actinopteri > Siluriformes > Bagridae > Hemibagrus > Hemibagrus wyckioides. Next base: position 7,839,970 of record NC_080733.1, on the reverse strand, counting down.
TGATGTTCCTCACTGCCGTTCCCGAGCACTGAACATGCTCCCTCCATCCTTCTCTTTCTCCCTCCCTCTATCTCTCTCTCCATATCTACTGTGAGAGAGATAGAGCAGAGGTTGGTCAAGGCCGCCTACCTGTTAGAATCTGACTTCGGTGTATACATTGTTTCATATTGAAAACACTTTAACTGATGAAATTTTGTGTGTGAACAGGAGGGACAGCTCTGAAGCATTTGTGTGTTATAAAGATGTAGCGGGAGGGATGGAAGGATGGATTGAAAAGAGAAAAAAAAAAAACAGAGCAGGGTTTTCTTGCACAGTCCTGAATGATGGGACAGTCATGAACTCGGTCATGAAGCTGCCCTCAGTTTTACGGTTCGGTGATCACACCATCTCCACTTGAATAGTTTACCGTGTGTAATAGTGCCTGTGCTTGTTTGATCGCCTATGTACATGTCTGTCAAAAAAGGACTGCACTTTTTTTCTTTTCTTTTTTTTATCATACTTTTCTATTGTGATTTTTGTTTGCTTCTGTTTTGTTTTTTCTTGACACCTTTGTGTCTGCACCGATGAAGTGATTCCTGTGTGTATGATCACCTGTAGCTTGTTGTGAGGTATAGAGCTTGGGCAGTGTGTTTTCATGCATAAAGCTTCCTTACATACAGTAAATTATGATGCTGTCTGTCTGCTTCTACCGAGACCAATCATCTCTTGGTGCCAAAATACTCGACTGTGTTTACTCGACTGTGTAAGACGGCTTCAGATGACTGGTGGCGTTTAGTTTGTACCTTTTTGTTAGTTGACCAGCAACATTTTAAATTAATTGTACTTCTTCTTTGCTCTAGTTATGATTTGTTAGAAAAGGCAACATGTATTTTGTCATTTATTGTCTTTTTTCCCCCCCTTTTCGTTCCCTTATTTGAGACTGATGTGGTTGGTTGGCTTAGTAGCTCTGCATTGGGCAACTTTGGCATGTACTGTGCATATTTTTTACCACTAAGCATGGAGGGCAGGAACGTTACCCTCTTTTAATTCTAAGAGAAATGACCAAGTCTGCACTGACGTGAACATACAGGAGCTCCACTCTGCTGTATATGCTGGTGTTCAACGCTGTTCAGAATAAAGGTGTAGGCCGTGTGCACCCATCCTTCACACTCCTCCGAAAGGCAGCAAATAAAACGTGGTGATTACTCAGCACTCTCATCCTCTGTGGATCATATGGACTGTCTTGTGTATTTCCATGAGAACAGTTATGGTACTTCCATATCACTGTGTCTTTAAGGAAGCCTGTCATGTATTGTAAGATGCTGGGATGTACACACTTCATGCCTGTACCAGAAATAAAGTAATTTTAATATATCATGCTCTTGAGTGTTTATAACACACATATTCTGATGTTTATCAACATATATTCAGGCCAGAGTACCGATGCCAGTAAAGGAATTCTCCAGTGTTTTTCCAACCCGGGCCTCATTTACTCATTAGCATATTTGCTGTCATAACATTTTGACATGCTTCCCTGACATTTCTCAAGGTATTCTAGCATGTATTTGCCTTGCGGCTGGTGTTTAAAGGCAATTCGTTAACCATTTCGCAGCTTGCATTGGAATGATCTGCAGCTGTCAACCTCTCTGTGATGAAGCTGATTGAACCATTGTTTATGGGACACTGATACCAGGATGCAGAGAAGCTCTCAATGTGATTTATGGTCAGCAGCAAGCATGATTTGTACTGTCTGTACTGCTTGACACATGCAAATGGCCTTCAGCCAAAGAAGCCCTGGAGAGAAAAGCACAAGTTTTAGAAACTAGAAACCAGCAAATGGCCAGGCCACATGGCACCCACAACCTCGCTCATCGTCTAGGCATGTGAGTTCTGGTGACCTTGTTTGATCCCAAAATTAACATAGACATACTCTCAAGTTCCTAGAAGGCATTCCCTTTTACCCTGAGGGTTTGACTCTAATCAGCAACCCCACCTCTCCCATAGAACCCACTCATAAAGGGCAGGTTGCAGGAGAGACAGTTTACAGCTGAAAATAATGCTCATTGGCTGGACAACTAGATCAGTCCAGTGGCTCCTGATGAAAGGTATAAACTTCAGTTCCATCTTTTGGTTTCGAAACTATTTGGGACTCAAGGTCTCATTGCAGCTATATCCCATGATATTAATTCTCTTAGGCAGAGATTGAAAGATTAGACCCTGTGCTTCAAGGGCTTCAACTAAACATACTTTTTAATTTAGTAAAAAGTGAGAGAGGTGCAAATTCTCATCTTCCTATTCATTTAAAGAACAGATATTTTTTATAAGTCCAGTTAACTCAGCAAGCTAGGTGTACAGAATTATATATGGTCACTTAGTGATTTTGTTAATATTCTTGGCATGCATGTACACATCCAGCTTTATATAACACCAGATGGGCATCCAAAGTGTGTATATATATATATATATATATATATATATATGTGTGTGTGTGTGTGTGTGTGTGTGTGTTTTTTGCGATTTGGGACGGAACCAAAGACAAATTTAGTACTCGAGAACTAACCACAGAACTAACCATACACAACAGAGCTGTGTATCACTCAATAAAATGCAATGGCAAAATGTTTGAATGTATTTTTGAAATTGAGTGTGGTTTGTTGTGAAAGTACTGATGTCATTTTGCTGGTAAATTCTACATTTGTTGCCATGCCACCACCTTTTTACAGAAAGTGAAAAGAATGTACAGTATATTAAAAAATATATGTTTTGTTTTGTTTTTTGTTATGATAATCTTCACTCTTCCCAGAACACTTTCCACTAGCCTTTAAGAGCATTAGTGAGGTCTGGCTCTGATGTGGGGTGAGGAGGTCTGGGGGTACAGTTGGTGTTCCAGTTCATTCCAAATGTGTTCAGGTCAGGGATCAGTTCAAGACACTTGAGTTCCTCCACATCAACCTTAGCAAACTGAATCAATATGCTTTGGTTGAAGAATTTTGCTTCTTATCTCTTTGCTTGTTATCTCTTTAATCACAAAATCATAAAAATCTTTGTGGAAGAACTACATATGGGTGTGATGGTCAGGTGTCCACATACATTTGGCCATATAGTGTGCACACAATGTATATATAATTTCTTGATTTTGTATGTATTAATATACACCAAATCAGCCATAACTTTATGACCATGTGCCTAATATAGTGTTGGTCCCCTTTTACTGCCAAAACAGCCCTGACCACTCGAGGCATGGACTCCACTAGACTCCTGAAGGTGTGCTGTGGTATCTGGCACCAAGATGGATCCATACCTCCATGGATCGGACTTGTTTGTCCAGCACATCCCACAGATGCTTGATTGGATTGAGATCTGGGAAATTTGGAGGCCAAGTCAACACCTCAAACTCATTGTTGATCTCATCAAACTATTCCTGAACCATTTTTGCTTTGTGGCACGCTGCATAATCCTGCTGAAAGAGGTCACAGCCATCAGGGAATACTGTTTCCATGAAAGGGTGTACATGGTCTGCAACATTGCTTAGGTAGATGGTACATGTCAAGGTAACATCCACATGGATGGCAGGACCAAAGGTTTCCCAGCAGAACATTGCCCAAAGCATGACACTGCCTACACCAGCTTGCCTTCTTCCCATAGTGTATCCTGGTGCCATGTGTTCCCCAGGTAAGTGACACACATGTACCCGGCCATCCATGTGATGTAAAAGAAAACGTGATTCATCAGACCAGGCCACATTCTTCCATTGCTCCATGGTCCATTTCTGATGCTCATGTGCCCATTGTTGCTGCTTTCGGCAGTGCACAAGGGTCAGCATGGGCATCCTGACTGGTCTGCGGCTATGCAGCCCCATATGTGTTGCACTGTGTATTCTGACACCTTTCTATCAAAACCAGCATTAACGTCTTCAGCAATTTGAGCAACAGTAGCTCGTCTGTTGGATCGGATCACACGGTCCAGCCTTCACTCCCCACGTGCATCAATGAGCCTTGGCCGCCCAAGACCCTGTCGCCGGTTCACCACTGTTCCTTCCTTGGACCACTTTTGATAGATACTGACCACTGCAGACCGGGAACACCCCACAAGAGCTGCAGTTTTGGAGATGCTCTGATCCAGTGGTCTAGCCATCACAATTTGGTCCTTGTCAAACTCGCTCAAGTCCTTACACTTGTCCATTTTTCCTGCTTCTAACACATCAACTTTGAGGACAAAATGCTGCCTAATATATCCCACCCACTAACAGGTGCCATGATGAGGAGATAATCAGTGTTATTCACGTCACCTGTCACTGTTCATAATGTTATGCCTGATCTATGTATGTTCTGATCACTTTGGTATATTTGCTTCTTCATCATATGCCGGGTTTTCCCTCGACTGCGCAAACACTGCGCACGGTTGACGCCCGCAAAAAAACGAATACGCAACCGTGCAAACAGCGTTGCGACGTCATTTGACAGCTCGCGCAGATTCGGGAAGTAAAGGGGGCCGTTGTGTTTTTGTTGTCTGCTGTTTTCTCTTCTCCATAAAGCCACATTCCTGCGGGCCGAAAATGGCGACGTTTATTTCTGTCCCGTTAAAGAAGACTTCAGAAGTTGACCTGGTGAAACCTCTATCGAAATTCATCACGTCTGCGTATCCGGCGGGTGAGGAGCAGACGGAGTATCTGCGCTCGGTGGATGAGTTGAACAAACTGCGGAAAAGTGCACTGGGGAGGCCGCTGGACAAGCACGAGAGCTCGCTCGAGATCCTGTTACGGTGAGAGCCGCTAATGCTAGCCAAGCTAACTGCTCTAGCTAAGTTAAATATTTATCTATAAATATGTGTTTGTGCACAAGTCACTGAAAGCTCCCAGCGCTAACTGATCCCTTTTGCATTATTACAAGCTACGGTAATATAATATTGATAAACGGGTGTTCCTTAGCCTGTTAGCTTGCTGTTAGCTTGCTGTTGAGTCTGTTAGCATGGCCAGCTAGTAGATGGAAACTTCTAGCTACATTTGGGAATAAATGACATATCTGACTGTGATTAACAGTTAGTCGTGTTTCGCTATCAATAAAGCCTTTACGCTTTGACACTCGTACTAGCTACCTAGTTAGCGAACTAAACTAGCTTTGGAGGCTAGTGAGCTAGCAAGCTAGCATAAACAGTCGTTAAGTTCAGTTGGGTGAAGTACGGAGTGCTTATAGGGCGAGTTTGTGCCAAAACTTTCTTATTTAAAACGCGTAATTAGAGATTTTTTTAAAAAGCGAATTCAGTTGTATGATACCGGTTATATGTGTGTGTGTGTGTGTGTGTGTGTGTGTGTGTGTTAAAACGCCACACCTAAACCGCTCAGGTGATTAGCGAGTTAGCATGAGGAGAAATATGTCCGTATGTGTTCAAATCACACGGATTATACCTCTTTTATTTATTTTATCTTCTGGTTTTCATGTCTTGTTATTATTATGATTGTTTATATTTGAATAATTGACATTCGCCTACACGATAAAGTCAAATTTTCCTCGTTCTGAGTCTAAAAATGATATTCCCTGACTTTTATTTATTTTTATTTAAATAAAACTGAACTGAACTAACTAGTTAATAATCTACTTATAATAATTAATATCCGGATTATTCATTCAGAATTTATGGTATTATAAACGTAATGTTTTGACAACCAGATAAGGTATTAATTTTCAAGTAAACACAGCTGTATTTTTATTTTATTTTTATTTTAGATTATATTTTATTTTAGTTTTAGATTTTATTTGAGATTTTATTCTATTTTATTTTATTTTAGATTTTATTTGAGATTTTATTCTATTTTATTTTAGAATTAATTTTATTATTTTTTAAATTTTTTATTTTATATTTTATTTTAGATTTTTTTAAATATTTTATTTTAGATTTCATTTTATTATTTTTTAAAAATATTTTATTTTAATTTATTTTATAAAAGAGTGCCTCTATTAGGCAGGGAAGTGATGTACGCAGCTCCTTTAATAAACTCGGAGAACTTCCTGCTTTTCCATGACTCATTTCTCAAACCCGGCTAATGATGTCATTATAGTCCATTAGTCTCGACGACTTCAATAGGCATGAAGAAGACAAATTGAACTGAGTAAACCATAGCTGATTAGAAAGCCTGCATGTCTTTAGGCGTACTCTGAGCTTTATATCTATTGTTTCTTCTCGTGTGTGTGTGTGACGTACTTGGTTTCAACACATTTGTTTAAAGAGGAAATGGCTGCCGAGATTTAAGCCAGACTTGAAGTATGTTAGGTTTTTTTTTTTTTTTAAACGTTTAGTCATTTGAATATTGCTCTTCATGGCGGAAAAGGGGAAATGAGATCCTAATTTGTTAATCAAAAATACTAAGGTGTCACTGAAGGGGTTGCATTGTTTATTTATATGTTTTTCTGTTTGGTCCTCATGATTTTTGCTCATTTGAATGCGATAGAAATCTGGGGATAAATAGGGAAGATATTTCTACTTCATTTGAATGAGTTGACTTTCTGGCACAGGTATAATAAACAGTGTAATATTACTCCAGACATGCACTATGTGCAGTAATGTAACTGCCCATGGCCATGTTGTTGTGAAAACTCTGAAAGGGAATACTCAATGCTGCAGTGACTCATCACAAATGTGTGTGTAAGGTACAATTCCCAACTTGTCTGACTCCATTCCTTATATTCCCTGCATGTGTTGAATTTTTTTCTAGTTGAATCTTCTACAAACCTTTTCTCCTGCATGGAGAGTCAATGAGCTGTGTGTCACAGCCCCTGTTCTGAATGATGATTACTATTGGGTGTATTAGCACCACATTGACCTAAAGAAAAGTGTGTGTTTTTTGTTCATATTAGGAGGAGTTTCTCGGACACACCTACATGGGGGAAACCCCACTCGATGAGATATGTAGACATTGATCAATAACAGTAGCTTAAAATAACAACAGATAGGGGACTTTCTTCTTGGGAACAAGCTTGGTAACATGCCACATCAAAGCAATCGGTGTACATCAGTTTTTTAGCGCTAATGTGTTGTTAACATTACGTCAGAAGGTTTCAGATGACACATGGTCACATGAGACTGTCAGCCTTTTGTGTTGATTATCACATTAGCGCAAGTTACATTTCAAGAGTCATGTGTTTTTCCAGATTCCTCATTGAGAATCAAAATGACTGTATTATTCATATACTATGTTTAAAAAACATTCTTTATAAAGTAAATGGGACAAGCTCATATTACCAGTTGAGATCAAGCTGATAACATTTTAGATTTGATATAGCCAAGTTGGAGTACAATGGGTGTAGTATTTTGGCTCCAATTTATTCTTATTATTGCAAATAATATTATGATGGACTTTTTTGGCAAGAGTAATAACAGAGAGCTCAGGATGATAATTGTACAGATCTGAGCATTTTTAAATGAATAACCACAGAATCTGTGTGATGGGCATTTCTGTGAGAATACACACGTGTTTTCTTCATTTCTCTTGGCTAAATATGGTTACGATATTAAAAATAAAAAAACAATTCTATGAGGAACCTGACCTTACATAAAAGATTTTCTCTGACTCTGAAAATAAAGTTTGTGGCCTGGATTAAAAATAGCTACAGTTCCATTTTTATAAATTAGGAATAAATTGGATCAAACACCTATCATTATTTATAGCTATAATCATGCATCTTTTCTATTAAGATGAGTCTTTATATGGATTTTATTTGGATTTATTTACACCTCCTTTAAAAACAAAACAAAAAAAAAAAAAACGTCTCTTCCCTCCCCTACAGGTACTATGATCAGCTATGCGCAGTCGAGCCTAAATTTCCTTTCCCTGAGGTAACTTTCATTTCATTTCATACCACATGAATGAATGCATGTTAAAATGACTTACATACACTGCATGCATATACACCGATCAGGCATAACATTATGAGGAGTGAGAGGTGAAGTGAATAATACTGATGATCTCCTCATCATGGCACCTGTTAGTGGGTGGGATATATTAGGCAGCAAGTGAACATTTTGTCCTCAAAGTTGATGTGTTAGAAGCAGGTAAAATGGGCAAGAGTAAGGATTTGAGCGAGTTTGACGAAGGGCTAAATTGTGATGGCTAGACAACTGGAGCATCTCCAAAACTGCAGCTCTTGTGGAGTGTTCCTGGTCTGCAGTGGTCAGTATCTATCAAAAGTATCCTGTAAGTGGGGCCTCCATGGGCCCTTAGATGGATTTAAAGGATCTGCTGCTAACATCTTGGTGCCAGATACTACAGCACACCTTTTGGGATCAATAAGGGGGACCAACACAATATTAGGCAGGTGGCCATAATGTTATGCCTGATCTGAGTATGTAGATATACATAAACATACGCTGAGTGTAATTCTTTTTTTCCAGCTGTGTCTGACATTTACATGGAAAGATGCTTTTGATAAAGGATCTCTATTTGGAGGCTCAGTTAAACTTGGTAAGTCTTACTGTATCATACATCCTCAAATGCTATAACCACTATGATGTAAATGTTTATCATAGAACAAGTGCTAGTGCAATTCTGACTATTTTGGTTGTGTTTTTTTTTTTTTTTTTTTAGCTTTGGCAAGTGTGGGCTATGAGAAAACATGTGTGTTGTTTAACATTGGGGCACTCTCCAGTCAGATAGCGTCAGAGCAGAACCTGGACAATGACGAGGGACTGAAGACAGCTGCCAAGTTCTACCAGGTCAGAGTTTCAGTTTACACACAAGCCAGCAGACCAGACGTTATCCATTTCTTGAATAATTCAATTGAACATTGAACAAGAGTCTTTTGTACCTGTAACACTGTTACCTCTTGTTTTTTAGTTGGCATCTGGTGCATTTGCACACATAAAGGACACGGTTCTGTCTGCTCTCAATCGGGAGCCGACTATGGATATTTCTCCAGAGACAGTGGGAACACTCAGTCAAATCATGCTCAGCCAAGCGCAAGAGGTCTTTGTCATCAAAGCTACCGCTGGTGTGTAAATGGGATGTAACCTCCCAGTGTGGGAAATGCACCACACTTGTTCATTTTTATTACAGGGGTTTAAAACTAGGAAAATACAGACTTTTTTTTAATTTTATTTATTGGCTTGTGCGATTATGTTTATAATAATGTATGGCAAAGTAAAGCAGGATTATAGAAAATAATTGTTTGATTGTTAAAATTCCATAATAACTGGTGATGTAATATTTTATGAATTGCTTAACAGCTCTGATACGTATTGTCAGAGCTGTTAAGCAATTCTATAAGCTATAAGCTTCTATAAGCAAACCTATAATAATTTATTCGAGCCATTTTTTTTTTATAGAAACCAGTAGCTTCTAAGAAAGATATAAGATAAATGAAAACATTTTTGTAAGAGATAAAAGACTAAGCATGTTGGTTCTTAGTGGACATAAAGCTTGTGTCTCTTGTATCAGTTGTATTCTATAACAACTGCCAGAGCTTCTTGCGTAAAGAAGTTGTTATTGAATACAATTGATGTCACTGTTAAGACACACATGAATATGGCTGAAGATGACCTGCAAGCAAAAAATTTAAAGATTCATTGATCCGGTTTTATTGTTTCCAAAGAAATAGTAAAGACATTCGGTAGTATTTTAGAAAGTAGATTTTACAAAAGATGCAGAGAGTGATGACCAATCTGTCCAGAGGCAAATCAAGCATTTGTGAATGTTAGCTTTATTCTGCAGCCATATGCAGTGTTTAAATGTAAACATAGCATTAATCTAGTATAATAACTGTTTATGCCCTGCATTGTGTTTTAAGAGCTAACTTGTGCTAACCTATAGAATACATCCACTTGGGTAAATAAAATAATTACATTTACACTGACCTGTACGTTTAACTGGCTTCTATCATTTATTTGGCTTCTTTGATTTGCTTTACAGACAAGATGAAAGATGGCATCATTGCTAAGGTAGCCAATCAGACTGCAGATTTCTATGGTGATGCTTTCAAGCAGTGCCAGTACAAAGAGAACCTGCCCAAGGTATGCCCCAAAGCAGTTATCTTCTATCTTCTATAGAGATATCTGGTAGTGGTTATGGTGAACACACTATATGTTTTTAAGACTGACACAATGCATGCAGCCACAGTGGGTGCATGTCTCTAATGGACATTAGTTAGTTCTCTTAGACACACACCCATGAACACTGTAGGAATTTCAGTTTCTGCCTTTGTCTTTCCTCCCACTGATCTGTGAGTGTGAACGCTGCATGAGCGTTGTGTGAAGGTTTGGTTGATGTTTGCTGAAGGTTGCGTGCTGATTTGCTGTTCTGTTCTCTCTTTCTGCGCCCTGTGCTGTGTGTCTGTGCTCGTTTGTGGATGCTCGTGGTGTTTGTTCGTGGTTGCTGTGGTGTTTGTGGTTGCCTTTCCCTGGTCAGTATTTTTATTTCCAGGAAGTGCTACCAGTCTTGGCTGCCAAGCACTGCATGATGCAAGCCACTGCAGAGCTCCATCAGTCAGCTCTAGCCAAACAGAAGAAACGTTTTGGAGAGGAGATTGCACGTCTTCAGGTGAGTGCTGTGGTGGGGGGAATACAAATGATCAGGCATTGGCTGCTCCATGGGCAACCTAATCAAATTATAGCATCTATTCTGATTTTGCATTAGGCACATGTTGTTTATTAGTAATGCTTTTTTATTGTGCAGCATGCCACAGAGCTCGTCAAGACTGTAGCCTCACGCTACGATGAGTACGTGAACGTTAAGGATCTCTCTGATAAGATCAGCCGTGCTCTCACAGCTGCTAAGAAAGACAACGACTTCATCTACCACGATCGTGTACCTGAGGTGAAAGACCTGGAGCATATTGGCAAGGCATCCCTTGTCAAGGCAACTGCTATTCAAGTACCACTCAGCCAGAAGTTCACAGGTGATTAAATGACTGACCAGTTATATTCGCAACTCTGCATCTCACATTTAAGAAACAAACTGTGTAACCATGTAAGCTTGCAGCATCATATGTTTCTGCAACACTGGAAAATATATATTATAAATCACATATTGTGATTTAAAATTTTTTTATTAATATAATTTATAAAGCAGTCAAGCAGCAAATCCTTCCTTTTCCTTCAGTTATTCAATGGTGGCCCATTTAAAAGAGGCCAACGATTTCAGTTTCGTATCTAACTGGCTTTTATCATTTAATATTTTGTGTATTTATGATGTAAAATTATATCGTGCGTTGTATACAATTTGTGCTAGCATTTTTCATCAGAACTGCAAGACAGCGTGGTAATGCTAGCAGTTTCTGCACTCCCACAAAAACAGTAATAGAACTGACTTGGCTGTTTTACTATAGTAAAAATTACACTGTTTAAATTCCTTTTTTTAATTAGATTTATTATTCTCTGAAATATGCTGCAGTTTTTTGTAATATTGTTCATGTCTGGTTTTATTTTTCCAGATGTTTTTGAGAAAATGGTGCCTATGTTAGTGCAGCAGTCTTTGAGCATAGCCAGTTCCAGAAAGGCCGAACTGGTCAACAGGCTCGTGGGCAGTTTGCGGGAGGCGACCAACCTGTGTAATGGGTGAGTTTGTCAGATTTGATTTTGGTTTGTTTTCAGACTTTTGTAATTTACTGTACACACCAAGAAGCTAAACAGCAATATTATTTTCTATCTGAACTGAGTTATGGAAATAGTTTATTTATATATATACTTTAATTTCTGAATTTGGTCACTGGTTTTGTACAGCAGCAGTATGTTATCCACACTCTGTATACTATACTGTGTCATGATTCAGCTAACCATGGTATCTGTTAACCTAATAAGCATAAGGTTTTGCTGAAACTGGTTATTTGTAACCGTTTGATTATTTGATTGAACTTTGTCAGGGTGTTGGCTTCGCTCAACCTGCCAGCAGCACTAGAGGATCTCTCCGGCGATTCAGTCCCCCAGTCCATCCTGGAGAAGAGTCGTGCAGTGATCCAACAGGGAGGCCTGAACAGCATCGAGCAGCTGATCAAAGATCTGCCAGAACTGCTACAGAGAAACCGAGAAATACTGGATGAGGTTGGTTTCTTTCACTTGCTCTTTCCGTTCCCTCCTTCTACATTTTTGTATTGTTTTATGGTTGCGTGTATGAGACAAGACAAAAATGATCAGTTCATGGTCATTTACTATTTTTCCCATTTTTGTTCTTACAGTCTCTTAAGATTTTGAATGATGAGGAGTCAACCGACAATGAGCTCCGAGCTAAATTCAGCCAACGGTGGAACAGAACTCCATCTGGAGATCTATACAAACCCCTCAGAGCAGGTAAACACACACACACAAAGAACAAGATGTGATGTTAAGCTTACTGTTCACTTAAATGCACATCAGAAGACTGAACATCTAATATCCCACATAAAATGACTCCACATGAACTTTGTTGTATATTATTTTCTATAAATGCTTCTGTTTATGTTTGTGATTGTAGAGGGTGGAAATTTCCGAAACATATTGGATAAGGCTGTGCAAGCTGACCAGGTGGTAAAGGAGCGCTATAACACTCACTGTGAGATGATCGCTCTGCTCTGCAAGCCAGAGAACGAGTTGTGTGCGGCCATTCCGTCAGCCAACCCTGCCAAGACTCTTCAGGGCAGTGAGGTAAAAGGCACACTGTTATGAGATGTTAATAAAATAGGGCCAGTGTTTTACGTTACTGTAAGCATTGATGATATTCACACACAGGAATGCATTCTATACTGTTTAGGTGGTAAACGTGTTGAAGGCTCAGTTGGCCCAGCTTGATGAGATCAAACGGGATCGCGAGATTCTGGAAGGAGAGATAAAGGCTGTGACCTTTGACATGACCACAAAATTCCTCACAGCCTTGGCTCAGGATGGAGCCATTAATGAGGAGGCAATTTCCACTGGAGAACTGGACACTCGCTATGGTGCATACACACAGCGTGTTCAGCAGAACCTCCGCTCCCAGGAGGACATACTGGCCCAAGTACAGGTATGCATATTAGTAGAAGTCTGGGCCCAAAATGCTGGCAGCACATATACTGTGCAGGCCAATATGATAAACATTTCTGTGCACTTTATACGTTATGGGGTTTGTTTGGTTGTTTCTTCCTTACATCTTTGTTTATTAGCAATGCACTAGTTGACTAGTATTTGTAACCGAGTGGATTTCTTTCATCTGATAATTTCTGCCTGTGTCTTTCAGACTTCTCATCAGGAGTTTGCAGCACTCAAGCAATCTAATGCTGAAGCCAACCACAGGGAGGAGGTGTTGAAAAAACTGGCCTCAGCTCATGATAGCTACATTGAGATCAGCTCCAATCTTAGAGAGGGCACTAAGGTAACACACAAACATACATAACACAGTAAACGTACACATTGCTCTGGAACATTATGAGCAGGATTTCTCACATGCCTGTGTAAATAGAGTAAAATCAGGCTGGAGTTAATGAACAGAGTTTCATTTAACTGCTAGGAGAGGGGGAAATTGCCAGTAGTGATCACATCAAATCATTTTTCTACTGCAGTTAAACTTTACTCCTGGTGGTAGTGGCAGACATCTTTGAGAGACAGAAATATTAAAACACGCTACAAAACCTTGACTGAACGTCAGTGATCATCAACGTCAGCATGTAGCCCTACTGTAGCTGAAATTCAAACATTTCAACATTATATTATTGTCAGTACAGATATTTCCATGACTAATTGAGCTCAATGAATACCTGAATAGCAGGCAGCTTAGTGGTTAGCACTGTTGCCTCACAGCAAGAAGGTCCTGGGTTCGAATCCCAGGTTCGAACAGGCAGGGGCCTTTCTGTGTGGAGTATGCATGTTCTCCCCGTGCTTGCCTGGGTTTACTCTGGGTACTCTGGTTTCCTCCCACAGTCCAAAAACATGTACATTAGGTTGATTGGTAATTCTAAATTGCCCATAGGAGTGAGTGTGTGTGGTTTGTCAATATGTGGCCCTGTAATGGACTGGAGACCTGTCCAAGGTGTACCCCTGCCTTTCACCCAGTGTGTGCTGGGATAGGCTCCAGCAGATCCCTGTGACCCTAATTAGGAATAAAGTGGGTATAGATGATGGATGGATGGCATTTACACTATTCAAATACTGGCATCTACTCAGATATGTAAATACTGATTTGTATCCCTAGCCTATGCATTTATTTTAAGTGATAATTGAAATTGAATTTTTGAACCTGTTAACACCTTCTGCTCCTTCTTCTTCTTCTTCACTCCAATCAGTTCTACAATGATTTAACAGAAATCCTGCTGAAGTTCCAGAATAAGTGCAGTGACATTGTTTTTGCTCGCAAGACTGAGCGGGAGGAGCTTCTCAAGTAAGTGTGTGTGAGATTATTCAACCAGAAGTGCTGAAGACATGGCAGATATGCTTTAAAAATATAATTCTGTCCATTGCACTTATAAAAATAAACTAATGAGAACATAATAACAAAAGAAATGGCTTTTGCAAGCAAAGTACAGACCTGTTGGTAAAAGGTACATTTATCTACTTTCCTGTATGGAAAATTTATAAATAGGATGAAGTTAGAACCAAGCCTATATTTAGTTTCCCTGAATTACTGCGCAAAAGACTAATAACCGGGGTAGGCATAGATTTTAACTTTTTTTGCATTTGATTTAATAAAATGTTAGGTTTCTCATGCATTAATGTTTTATTAACAGGGAGTTGCAGCAGAGTATTGCTCGTGAGCCAAGCGCACCTTCCTTTAATGTCCCAGCTTACCAGTCTAATAACCCAGCCCCTGCTGCAGGAGGCCCCACCCCTGCTCCTAGGACCGTGTTTGTGAGTTTCCAGTCAGAGCATTCATTCATTCAATTAGATCAATCAATAATTGTTTTTCTGCTTATAATGTGACTGTTTCCGATGTGCATTACAGCCACTGCAGCCTCAGGCTAAATCACAGCCTCCAGCAAGACCACCACCGCCCAACTTTCCTGCTCAGGCTGCCAGTAGCACCAACGCAGAGCCTAACAGCCAAGCTCTGCCTGCGGTCAGCTCCAATCCCCCACCTGTGGCACCACCCTCTGCACCAACACAGGCTCAAGGACCACCCTACCCCACTTATCAGGGCTATCCAGGGTATAGTCTGTCTGTCTATCTATCTCTCTCTCTCGATAACTAACATAACTCTGGTACCCTAGAACTATTTAAAATGACCTGATTAAATATCATAGACGTTCTCAGTAAATGTACATTAAAAAAGGGGAAAAAAACCTGGTTCAGGGAAAGTTGCATATGAATGATAATATGGTTCCCAGAATGATGCCTGGACTTGTCTTAAAAGTGCAAGTATAATTTAAATTAATAGCTAAGCAACTAGTTAATTGCTTTGTAATAAAATACGTATATGCATAGGATGCATTAACAGTAGACAATGAGGGAATGCCATTATCTTCTCAGAAGGGGACATCAGGAGACTTACATGATAGTATTGCACTTTTTTTCTGCACTTTTTTCCTCAGGGGTTTTTTTTTTGTTTTTTGTTTTTAGTGTTTTTGCTTCATTGCATGTTTCTAAAGTTTTGTTTTGAGAAAAAAAATCCCATAGCAAGTCTTCTGAATCTACTGCTCAGAATGTTCAGGGTTAATAGTAAGACTTAGTATAGTAATATATGATGATATTCATAAAACCTACAGTGACCCTCTGTGTTTTTCTTTCTTCAGGTTTTATCAAATGCCGCTACCGTATAACCAGTATGGATATGGGTATGGCATGCCCTACATGCCCTTTCAAGCTCAGGGACAGGCTGGTTACCCTGGAGGTCCTCCTGTCCAGCAGCCTTACCCGTATCCTCAACAGCCTCCCCAGCAACAGCCCTACTACCCCCAGCAGTAGGCAGCATTTACCCTGGGCCCTCTCTGCAAGCTACAGCCATGCTGCCCCTGATATACTAGCACTCCTTCCTCTTTCATTTAATCTGTAACACTCTTCACTCCTCCTCCCTGTCTCTAACACCCGACTTCCTGTGGGCAGAGATTAGAACACTAGAAGGACCAATGGGATTTGCCCTGAAAACCCGTGCCCACTCTCCTTTTAAGCTTCAGAGAGATGCTGTGCTCTGATCGAGAGCTTTCTGATTTTCCCACTCATACCCAAAGTCGAGCTGCTGGCTGCCTGCCTGCCGCTGTGTATACCTTATTTTTGTAACAAATATTGAATAGAAGTACACGAGTTATGTAGACATTTTCGTACCAAGATGATGAAGATAATCATTAGGGGAAGAAATAATCTTACTTTAACCATACTCTCTGTTCATCCTACAATCAGCACTTTGGGAAAGGAACAGTTTAATTAAACAGTGAATAACGCCTGACCTGTATCTGTCATTTAAAAAAAAAAAAAAAAAAAACACCTTTTTGTTTCTCTTTTTTTCTGTGTAATTAAAGTCTGTCTGATACTAAAATGCAGTTTACTTTCTCTGTGGATGTTTAAATCATGAAAAGCAATGTTTGTCCCTGATTTTTCTGCACTGCTATATTAAAATTGTATGTCTTGGATTGCAGCAATGCTTGAACAAGGCTGCTTTTCACAGAGTATGTTTAAAATATATATGCATATCTTTTTTTTTTTTCCCTTTCTTGTGCATTAACTTTCGGATGGATAAAGAGATGAGGTTGCTGTAGCCAAGGTTATTATTTTTTTTTTTCATACATTATACAAAGTTCTTATGGAAGTTTGTGGCTGTAGTTTAGTTCAGAATTAAATATGGAAGTCCCATTTAAAAGTGTTTCTATTAAAACATGTTAGTGAAATATCTGCTCAAGGGACAAGGTCAATTCGGGCCCCATTCCAATTGACCCCTTAAGAACTGTGATGCTTTTATTTTTAAGTTTGCACCTTGGTGATGTAGCTGAGGTGTGTGTGTGTGTGTGTCTCAGTGGCACAAGTATGCAAATTGTGACGTGTTAAGACTTCATCATGTTCCACCATGTGCCTGTCATCACTCACTTTGACATTGAACATCATTCATCGTTTCATGTAAAAGAAAGTCTAGTCACTTGCCATTCCCTTCACCTAAAGAGAACCTTCTCAATTTCACACCAGTGAATCCACGACACACCATGCTACAGTTCTTAGCGTCATTTCCCAGGATGTTTCGGTAGATTATTGAGAAACACAGGTAATTGATTTTCCTTAGAATAAGTCAGTAATGTTGCTGTTTGTTGCACTTCAATTGTAATCCAAATTCTGCCTAATGATGCATTGCTGGATGTGCGCTTCAGAAAATCCTCCTCTTCCAACAACTGAGCCAGCCACTATTAACTCTTTTTTTTTCACCTCAGGAGATCATTTAAATGTAAAATTATTACAAATGTAAAATGTAAAAGAGAATGTAAATTGATTTCTAAAATAAAGAATCTAGTAGGTGCACTGCAAGAGAATGGTCCTCACTCACTTTCAGTAACTTTCTCCTGATCAGGGTTGTGGAGGATCTGGTGCCTTGGGATATTAGGATCAAATCCTGGACTACACACCAGTCCATTTTAGGGCTCCATGCATGCACACATGCATACACTTATGTTGCCAAAAGTTTTGGGACACTCCTCCAAATCGCTGAATTCAGGGGTTGGGCTCGGCCCCTTAGTTCCAGTGAAAGGAACACAAGGAAGACATTTTGGACAATTCCATGCTCCCAACTTTGTGGGAACAGTTTGGGGATGACCCCTTCCTGTCCCAACATGACTGTACACTAGTGCACAAAGCAAGGTCCATAAAGACATGGATGAGTGAGTCCTGACCTCAACCTGATAGAACACCTTTGGGATGAATTAGAGTGGAGACTGTGAGCCAGACCTTCTCGTCCCACATCAGTGCCTGACCTCACAAACCTCCGCTTCTGGAAGAATGGTCAAAAATTCCCATAAACACAGTCCTAAACCTTGTGGAAAGACTTCCCGGGAGAGTTGAAGCAGTTATAGCTGCAAAGGGTGGGCCAACTCCATATTACATTCATGTGCATGTAAAGGTAGATGTCCCAAAACTTTCGGCAATATACTGTAGCTAGTCCACCTCAAGGGTTTTTGTTTTTTTTTTTGTTTTTTTTTTTGGGGGGGGGTGTTGTAGGAGGAATCCAGAGAACCAGGAAGAAACCCATGATGCGAACATGGTCATCGGATAGGATTAAACCCAGGATCCTGAAGCTGTGAGACTGTACTGTTCCACATTTGGGCACTGTCTGTTTGTAGATTACAGTTTGTTTGTTTTTTTGCTTTATTTTATGTTATTATGTTGGTTTTATTTCATTTATGCAACTATCACCAACATACATAATCACATACTAAATGTACTAAACATTACTTTATGTACTTTATGAGAGAGGGGAAAAAACTAAATATTGATTCAAAGCACTTCAGCTATATCTGGTTTTGAAGCAAATCACTGTTTGTGAAATATGTCAATGTCTGCATTATTTCGAAGATAGCCAGGCTCCTCTAAATTTGTTGTGTTCCAGTGACACCGTAGAGCCCATGATGAAACCAGAAATTCACTTGTAGTTCTCACATTGCATGTCTGTTTTGGTGCCTTCATGGTATTTAAGATCAAAGCACCAGTTATTTCCTGGTGACAAGGCTACTGATGGGACCCTGTATCGGTTACCAACAAGAGGATTAAAAGCGCAAGTGTTTAAATGAGCTGTCTTTCTCCATCATGCCTGCTGCTTACTGTAACTATTGGAGCTAGAATTCTCCACGGATCTGCTGAGAGATTTACCTAGGGGTTCAGTGTGTGTCTGCATGTCGGTATGTTTAAGCATGAGAGGCTGAGAGAGAGGCAGGTGCTGTATGTCATTATTCAATGTGACCTGATTACCTTTTCGAAACCATGATATCTCTTAGATGACTCACCAATACACAATACAGGAAAGTGTCACCAGAGAAGCCTCAACTCTCCAGCTGTGTGTGTGTGTGTGTGTGTATGGTTAAATAAAAATCCTTTCTTGGCTCAAGGTCTCAAATGAGGCATGTAGTATAAAACTCTGACAGACAAGACAGGGTGTGTGTGTGTGTGTGCGTGTGTGTGTGTATACATTGGGCAAGTGCTAGTCTGAACATTTTATTCTCAGGAGGATGCCAGCACAGCTCAGGGGTCATTTACAGTAAATGCAGCCAACAGTATTTTAATGTTTCAGCCATGTGTCAGCAGTCCCAGCTTGATTTGATAAAAAACGAAAAGTATTTCTCAACTTGTAATCATATAATTATTTCTTATCCATATAATCCTAAATTTAGACACAGTACCGACACTGAATTGACCCTCAGACTTCTAGATTTTCTTGCCTGTAAATATATAAATTCCCACACGGCCCTGCCAATATTTTTTTTTTACTTTAAAATAGATCAATTTGTTTTAACCTTGGGTTTAGATGGTCAGTCACATAAAACTATGCCTTTCCTATTAGTTCCTATATGTTTTGTTGTAGTTGCTAAATAATAAGGAAATTAATTTATTAATCAGGTTTTGTTATTTTGTTTTCCTTCTTACAGGAAGCAACTATTACCTGGAAGGACAGGCTTGTGGTGTTGTGTGTTGCTCTAGTGATGAGACTGTGAACTCATGGTACACCTGTGCTTGTCCGTTCTTAAGGACATCTTCCTTTTCCACAGTGGCTTATGTTTATTTTCAATTGGGAAATTTACTGGCATGCAAGGGCGAGGCTAGAAGCACTGAACTCCTGAGAAGCTTACACTAGACCCTTCCCCACTGCATACTCCATCAGTCTCTTTAGGCTCATGCTGCAGGCCCCTGTCATGTTCCTGGCCCTGGATCAAGCCCCGTCCCCTTGATCCTGCCATGTTCTGCTGCCATGTTAGAATAGAAACATTGCACATGCTGGCATGAGAACCTCTTATGTCCTTCCCAGTATCATTAGATGCATGCTCTCACACACACACCTACACACAGGGGAGCAGTAGAGACTTGGTGTCATCACTACCTCTTTTGAAGCTTCTAATGTTACAGTGGCCACATCACCAACTTCAATGATTTCATATCTCTGTCCCTCTTTGCACAGTTTCACAAAAAAAAAAAAGAAATGTAGCACATTCTGCAAGTGCACTGGGTTTCCGTGATGCGTAAGAAAAATGGTAGGATGAGACTTACAGCTACTCATCTAACAGGTGTTTTGAGGTTTGGTGGTTACCTTCCTGTCAGCTTGATGACGTCAGCAGTGTTTGTGGAGGTGAACTGCTACTTCTCTATGCAACAGGCCAATTAGACTTATAATTGTAACACACACAAATCAGAAAATTGTGCTAATATTAGATTAGATCAGGTGTGTCGAAAGCAAACAGTGATCTTTAACTTACTTCAGCTCACAAAAGCTAAAGCCTTGTGTTCTAAACAGCACTCTAGTTTGTTCATTTCTTGCACTCTTCCGTTTCCTTTTGTCTGACAGGTGCATTCGACTGCGCGAGGTTTCGCTATATCGCGCGTGAGCTTGAGTGTGTGTGTGTGTGTGTGTATGTGTGTATGTGTGTGTGGGGGTTTATTGGGTCGTGTTGAAAGCTCAGGCGCTTAAAAAACGCTGTCATAAACAGAACAAACCCCAGCAGCTCAGTTCCTCGAGGTGTCATTCCCGGTAAACTCACTCAGCCCTGCAGTGTTCCTGACTCCTGACTCCTGAATCGACTCTCTACCGACTCTTTCCTCGCGGTAAGCAAAGTCTTGATATTGTGAATGGATTCAATTGGCAGTTCATTGACAATTCAGTACATTAAGAAAACTTGGCGTTTAGTTATATATATGTAGCAGTTCTAATCCTAATTCACTAAATGGATTCATTAAAATGATGCCAGTTTCCGCATCCCTCATTACCAAACCTGATAATCAGCATTATAGAAGCAAGTATAAATGTCATGTAATGTAATGTTATGTAATGTAATGTAAGGAAAAATTGCTATTATTTTAATATGCTTGAACTACGACACCTGCTGCTAGTGTGATATAAAATGCATCATTTTAACAGGATGGTTTTGGTTCTGTGAGTGGACAGATCAGGAATAGAAATCACTAGTTAATATGGTTATGAATTTTTCAATATTTGGATTATTTTCAGGAAAATCTGGCTTGTTTCTTTTGTTTGTTTACTGTAAATGTGGAAGTTTCTGGATTATTCTTTCCTGATTTGTTTGGTAGCAGCTTTATAAGCTGATGTATAGTAAGTGAAGTGGTCAGGAGCTGTTTGTTATCAGTGACCATTTTCCCCTTCATCCTATGTGCAGCTCCGGTTATTTGTTAGCGGTTTATAAAGTTAGTGAAGTTCTTTACTAGAGACTGGACCGTCTTGTGTCCATGTTTAACAGTGTCTCAGCTCAGAGTCCGGGTCCGGTTAGTTTTCTTTTTCTCCCTTGGGTCTTTAGTTTGCAGCTGCTCGGCTCGGTGTGCGTCACGGCGGTACAAATATAGCACGCGCCGCCAAAACCCGGAATGTGACTCTATTTCAATTCAGTGTGACCGGACCCGCACGACCCCCAGCCCCCCCCCCAGCCCCCAGACCTGCACTGGGCTGCACTTCAAACACTCCGTTATAACATGACTGTACGCGGTGTTACCATTCTCCTCTCTTTTTATTAACACAGTTGGCCGGTAACAATATCTTTCACAAGATCTCTCCGGAAACACACAGCGAATATTGCTGGCTGCGGCACCTGTTCACTTCTCAGAGAGAGAGAGAGAGAGAGAGAGAGAGAGAGAGAAAGTAAGAGAAAGTGTGTGTGTGTGTGAGAGAGAGAGAGAAAGTGTGTGTGTGTGTGTGTGTGTGTGAGAGAGAGAGAGAAAGTAAGAGAAAGTGTGTGTGTGTGTGTGAGAGAGAGAGAAAGTGTGTGTGTGTGTGTGTGTGTGTGTGAGAGAGAGAGAGGGATAGATAGAGAGAGAGAAAGAGAGAGAGGGAGAGAGAGAGAAGGGGGAGGTGTTGTGGGTATGTGTGTTATGAGATATCAGAGACATAATAGTGGAGGTCAGATACATTCCCCGCATGACTTCCTAGAAATCCCATGTTATGTGGGCTCATATGGGCTTCTGACGTTTTTAAAGTTTATTTAAAAAAATACGCAGCATTTTTACATTTGTAAGACAACTCATTTCCAGTAATGTAATAGGTCAAACCTCAGAAACCTCAGTTAAGCCAAATTTGAGAGGTAATCAGATTGACAGTTCATGTCAAAAACAGTCAAGCTGTATCTTATTATCTGGGATTCCAAGTTACGTCTCCATATCGTTATTAATGCCTTATTAATCCCAGTTGAATTTTCTGCATCATTCTGGAGTGTTCATGTAGGACAACCCAGTAGACGTTAACATTTATAGCAGACCCACAAAAAACTCCTCAGCCAAGCTTTGTAACCTGTTGTTCAATACCTAAAATGAAAGTGCCATGCACACCAACATATGGAAAGAGCAGCTGGAAGGTCACTGAAATCAAGTGGATTTTTTTTGGTTGCTTTGAGCAGGAATAGTACAAATGTTTAGACTCTTTAAAGTCACCACTGAGTTTCCTAGCACACTCAGCAGAATGCTGTGGGAAAGTCCCAAAACAGAAATGAAGATATAGTATGTAACAATAGTATGCTGCCAGTTGTTACTTAATATGGTGAAAAAATGTTCAGAATGATAATATGCAGTTTGGCATGTAACCTGAGTCTCACTTACACTGTATGTTAATTTCAGCCATGGACCAATGACGTTGATTCTATTAATGAATCCATTGCATGATGCATCTTATATGAAATGGCGTCGCTCTGTGTTTGAGTCTCTGTTGGTTCCGGATGCATTTCAAAGCGCCACACTATCCCACATGTCTTTTTCCCACAGCTCCACTGAAGAAAGGAAGGGGTCCACTAATTTATCTTCTGACTGAGGCGAGCAAACAGCTGATGCGTTCAAGTTCCACAGTCAGTTATGGGATTAATGACTGGTAGCTTTTACAACTTGTGAACCTCGAAGTTTCAAGATGTGTGATGTAGAACGCGAAGAGAAAAAGGTGCTCTCCGAGTCCGTTATGGAGAGGGGGACTGTGGAAACCAAGGAGGAGGAGTGCCATGGCAGCCATTCAGTGGACGAGCAGGTGATGACGACTGGCTATGTCCTGATTATCCGCTGCTGTCTCTCATAGTGTGGCCTCGTCTATTCTTCCTTTTCTATAATAAACATTAGTTCATTCTTTATCTCTTCCTCTAAACAGCAGAAGACGGATACACACCCAGGACAGCTTAAAAGAATTCAGAAGGTGGGCCGACAGAGTGTGCATATATGATAAAATCCTTTAAATAGGAAAGCATGTCAGGCAGAATGTAATGCAATTATTTCGTTTGCAGTGAATAGCACAATTTGCCCTGAATTGTGGGGTTTGCGTGTGCTTGAGGATACTCAGATTTCTTCAGAAGTCCAAATACATGCATTGTAGACAGACTGGCATCTCTAAATTGTCCATAGTGGGGGAATGGGTGTGTGATTGTGCCTTTGTGCCCCTAACATGCCCCAGGTTCTCTGTGATGTTTAATGAGCGCTTTACCAATATTGCATTTCTAGGTAAACCCAAGAACAACAGTAAAGGCATAATGTGCATTATGGAAGGTTATAAATGATCTTAAATGAGCATAATCAGATTTGTAAAGCATGCATTTATTTGCTGTTTAGTCATTGTAAGCTTTATTTCAGGGCAAAGGGAAACTAATCAGGAGTGCAGCTGTGTGCGATGACACTTTACCCACTGAATCAAGCAGCAAGGTAGGTATCTTCATCACTAAAGCTAGCTTTTAGGTTGGTAGAGGGTCTCACAGGTTTACAAGTCTGACATACAGTACATAGAATGTCTGATTCATGTTGTCTCTGAAATGTTGCACTCAAACAAACCACAAACTCTACAGCAGAGAGTTGACAAGCTACACTTGCCTGATGGGAAATAACCTAGATCTGTGTTCCAAATACTACTGCTCTAAATAGTGGGTTTACTGAAATATTACACAAAATTACAGTTTTAGTATCTGTAGTGGCATAATGTTTTAAAATGTCATTTAGCAGCATATAGTGGCTACCCTTTACAAACTACTATAAATGTGTTTCACTGATTTAGGTCACTGGTCCAACTGCATCATGATTAGTTTAACATGATCATGTGCTAATACTGACAAGGGCCAATGAGCGCCAATCAGTGACACAACAAACTGTGAACACAACAGCTACTTGCTTTATTTCTTCCAGCTATGGTGCTATGTGTGAACAGAGTGTGTGGTTGTATCCTCTAGGGCTCTGAGGGTGAAAGTTCACTGGCAGCGAACACTTCAGAGTGTGAAGAAGAGCAACAGGAGAAATGCAAGGATGGCAACACCACGAATAAAGGTGTGTGTGTGTGTCTGTCTGTTTGCATGAGTGTGTGTTTGTTTGCACATATCTAAGAAAGATCATTTTAATTTATTTGATTTTAGGATTTTGCATGCTGTAATGTGAGAGTAAATTAATTGTACTTTATATATTTATATGTAATATTTTTCAGAATCAAGTCTGGAGTACACAGACTCAACAGGCATTGATCTAGAAAAGTTTCTGATTACTACTCTAAACAGTAGTCACAGGTAGTGTATATATCTGTATATATCTGTGTGTGTGTGTGTCCAGTGATAGTTGACACAGTTGAAGGTCTTGTCTGTTTTTTTTCTTCTTAACAAAAACACATACCTTGTCATGTTCTTTTTCCTGGCCTGTAGGGACAGGCTGATGTTGTTGAAACTGGAGCAAGACATGACTGACTTTATGACAGATAACTGGTAAGACTGTGCTGGTTTTCTAAAATACAATACACAAAACATGTTGATTTTAAAATGTATATCCTGCTCTTCTGTTGCAGCTCTTATAAGAAGTTTCCGCAGATGTCATCCTATCACAGGATGCTGGTTCACAGAGTTGCGGCGTATTTTGGGCTAGAACACAACGTGGATCACAGTGGGAAAGCTGTTATTATCAACAAAGCCAGCAACTCCAGGATGTGTGTTTACTAGATGTGACTGCTGGTATATTTTAGTGTAAATGTGAGTGTATATAATCAATATATTGGTATGTTTCAGACCAGAGCACCGGTTTGCTGACTACGTCCAGGAGGAGAGAACTGAAGAAAAAAGGTCAATACTAAAAAGAGACAACAGCCAGGAGAAAGAGGACAGTCAGGTGTGTACACACACACACGCACACACGTTCTTTATCAAAATGATCAGAAACGTTTTGTGAGAGGCCCATGCAGATGTAGAAGAACCTCGCACCAACCAAGGCCGGCTGTTGCCTTCCATCTTCTGGGAAAAGCTGCACATGTAAATACCACAAAGCCAAACGTTGGTTGCTGATGTGCAAATCCTGTGTGAAAGTAAAAGGAAATAAGTAAGGAATAAAGAGTAAAGGGCTGTGATGTTACAGAAAAATAAACAGTGGTGTGGTGTTGCTCCATTTCGTAGCTGATTATATTTTATTCTTCAATTTTAAGGTTGTGAATGTCCATGAAAAACGTTGGACCAACCTTAAACAGCTGTTCTCTAGCTTGTATTCTCTCTCTGAAGTAACTGAGACAAAAAATGCAGCTTGTTATATTACCAAGAGCCCGCAAATTAAAAACTCTTCTCTGGCAGAAAATCGACTGATTTATTACAAAGCACTTGTGCTGGATTGCCCTTTCATACATAATCAGATACTTTCCTAGAAAAAAGCTTCACCATAACAACGATCAGAGATAAATAGCAAAACCTATTTTTAATTCAGTTATTATTAGCTTTAGATTTCATTGAGAGTGCACTACAGTCCCTGTGAATGAGTTGTAAAATAATGTAACTGGAAACGGTATTAGTGGGATGGTGGTGGCTCAAGTGGTTAAGGCTTGCCACTGCTGGGCCCTTGAGCAAGGCCCTTAACCCTCTCTGCTCCAGGGGCACTGTACCATGGCTGACCCTGCGCTCTGACCCCAATCTCCAAGGATGGGATGTGCAAAGAAAGAATTTCACTGTGTAGTACTGTATATGTGACAAATAAAGGCTATTTCTTTATTATGCCATGCTACTCTCATAGCTGCTATTATGGAAAATGAATGAAAACCTTCTGACAAATCAGAATTGAGAATTTTACAGGACAGGGGTATAATAATGTATAATCCCATGAGCTGATGGTTTATGCTTGTAATAAAAAAAGACAGTTATAAGAACCAGTAACACAGAAAAGGTCTTTTCTGTGTTTCGTATCACACAACACAGTACTAAACAGTGTGTAAAAACACATAGTGTGTATAACTATAACTATATAACTAACTTTTTTCATTACTTATTGTTGTAGTGCATGACTAGCGACATAACCAAGCATATAAACAGTTTTCAGGCCATTGTGAATGAAATTTCTGCTCAGAAATGCTGTGCTTGGGTACTCTAAAAAAAAAAGTCATAGCTACAGCAAGCAATTTATGAGATTTAATGTTGCTTGTTTGTGTTGGCTGATTCGGTTTCTCCTCTCCTGATGTGTCTGGCTAAGCGAGTTCTCTCTCCTGCCAGCTTCTGACAGATTCAACACACTTAATCGATTTTGTCAGCTTAGGCTGGCTAGTGCTAATGTGCCAAACTGTGGGCAATGTTTGACCACCAGCGCTCAAAGGCGTCCCACTGCCAACAGTTAGCTCTGTGTGTCACTAGTTATAGACTCTGATGGTTGTATTTTGGTGTATTTTATAGATGAGGGTGCCACGGCTGAAGGAGCAAATGAAGAGTAAGTCATTTGAGGAGAGAGAAGAAGAGTATCAGAAAGCGAGAGAGCGAATCTTCTCTCAGGATGTGAGTGAACGTGAATATCCGAATTACTCAAATCACAAAGTACACATCATACTTAAAAAATATCCTCTCTGCCTTTCAGTCATCCTGTCCTGTTCAGACTGTTTACATTGAGACCAGGTAAATATTGATCGGTAACCTCTATAAATGTTAACATTTCGGTATATGAAGTATATATACTGTGCCGTCATTTCATGGAATGTTTCTTTCATTATTAACAGGATCTTTATTATTAATAAGCTGGTGAAATGTTAGATGAAACCCTGCAACAGTGTCACAGTCAAAGTACAGATATCTAATGTTACACTCTCACTCTCTCCTGCACTCTTTGTCTTTCTTCCAATATCTGTAGAGGTCCAGAGGACTGCTTTAATATGCACAGTGAGACTCAAAAGAGGAGACAGCTCTTTAGGTTAGTGTGAGAAACACAAAACTCCTTTGAACTGAAGAGTGACATTTTGCAGCCCACAATTTCTGGTGTACAAACAGAGAACAGCCTTGAATTATTTATTTCACATATCTGGTTTCCTCCCACCTCCCCAAAAAACCCCAGATGCTAATTTGCCTTGTGTGTGCGTGTGTTTTCCTGTGTTTTAGGGGTTTTCTCTACTTACTCCGGTTTCCTCCCCAGTCTAAAGACATTTATTGAAATGTTAAAAAGAATAAAGCACTAAAGATAAATGAATGAATAATTCTTGATATCCAACCTTTCAAATTTTCATTTTTGTGTATATGAATTCAGTTCCAAAGGACGTGCTCATAACAGGACAACAAACTTCTTAACTTAACTTATTTAACCTAATTTATTCTTTTTAATGAATGAGTCAAACAGGCTAACAAGTCCACCTGAATCACCTGAAGTGTGTGGATTTAGTGCAATATTAGTTATATTGACTCACATGTGATGTCTGGGAGAGTAACATAGCTTGTATCTGTTTGCAGGGGTACCAGGAATGGTTCAGGTCAGCTGTCAGGCAGCAGACAGAGCAGCTTTGAGCTGGAGTGTTACTGGAATGACCCTCGACCCTGGAGCAGCACTGACTCTGACAGTTCCACCTGGAGCTCCAAAGCCACACATTCACACTCAGACAACAATCCCAAAGTCTGCATGCCAGGTACAGGAAATATTTTATCCACAAAGTGCCACAAATGTACTTCAACATATAATAATAGTATTATGATTTAGTTATAATGTTATTTATTATTTTACTCTATTTGTAATTGTTCCAGTGACAGAGGCAGCAGCCAGTAACAGTTCAGCGTATGTTCTGGTGCCAACAGAGTCCTCCATTCTTCCTGGGACTATCCTACTCAACCCGAACACAGGTATAAAGCCTTACACTATACACACACACTAATACATACATATCAGTGATGCTGAAAGACTGTGAATATGCCTGATATTTTAGGACAGCCATATTTGAATCCTGATGGAACTCCAGCTGTTTACAATCCACCAGTGAGCCAGCAGCCGCTGAGCAATCAGCTAAACCCAGTGCAGTCACAGGCCCCGCCGCCTCCCCAGCCACTCCAACCACCAGTGATGAGTCACTCTCTTCCACAGGTAGAAAGAATATGTCAGAGTCTCTTTATTAGTAACACCTACACACCCTGACAAACGTCTTGTCGCCTATCCAAGTTGTAGGAACGACAAATAATAACTTGACTTCTAGTTGATCATTTGGAATCAGAAGTGGCTTATATGAAAGGGAAAGGCCTCTAGATTACGCTTATTTTACCAAAATAAAATCTTATCATGCCGTGATTTTTAATTATTTAATTAGGACAGAAAGGTCAGACTTTACTTAGACAAAAGTCTTGTCACATCTTTAAAGGATTCAACCAATCACAGATTAGAGCGCCACCTGTGACAAATACTGTAATTAACACATTCCCAGGTGTGTAGAAGAAGAACCCCAGCACACCCAACCTTCATTTGAAATGCATCCTGACCTGACAGCATGCCAAAGATTCAACCACAGACCAAAGTGCTGATCATCAAGAGCCTGAAGACCAAGTCTCCTGCTGAGGTGGCAGACATCTTTAATGTATCTAAACGTCAAGTGGAGAGGATAAGAAAAAGATTTGAAGAAACTGGTGAAGTTCATGACAGGCCCAGGTCAGGCAGACCCCGTAAGACAACTGTTCGAGAGGACCGCTTGTTGGTTCGACAGTCCAGGGCCAGCCCTTTTTCAACTGCAGCAGAGCTACATAACAACTGGTCACCAGAAACCCCTGTATCTACAAGAACAGTTTGTCGAATTCTCTCACGCAGTGGTCTCAATGGCCAAATTAGTGCTCAGAAACCAGCATTAAACAGAAGACAACTAAAAAATCGTGTTGCATTTGCCAAGGCCCACAGCTTGCAGGAAGGATGGACTGTGGAAAAGTGGCAGAAGGTTGATTTTTCCGATGAATCATCTATTGAACTGCATCCCAATCGTCGCAAATACTGCAGAAGACCTATTGGAAACCGCAGGGACCCAAGATCCACACAGAAAACAGTCAAGTTCGGTGGAGGAAAAATCATGGTTTGGGGTTACATTCAGTATGGGGGCGTGTGAGAGATCTGCAGAGTGGATGGCAACATCAACAGCCTGCTCATTACATTCCAAACAACATTCCAAACAAAAGCAAATTCTTCAGCAGGATGGCGCTCCTTCTCATACTTCAGCCTCCACATCAAAGTTCCTGAAAGCAAAGAAGGTCAAGGTGCTCCAGGATTGGCCAGCCCAGTCACCAGACATGAACATTATTGAGCATGTCTGGGGCAAGATGAAGGAGGAGGCATTGAAGATGAAACCAAAGAATCTTGATGAACTCTGGGAGTCCTGCAAGAATGCTTTCTTTGCCATTCCAGATGACTTTATTAATAAGTTATTTGAGTCATTGCCGAGACGTATGGATGCAGTCCTCCAAGCTCATGGGAGTCATACACAATATTAATTCTTTTTCCACTGCACCATGACTTTATGTTCTGTACTGTACATTATTTCTGTTAAGTGACAAGACTTTTGTCTAAGTAAAGTCTGACCTTTCTGTCCTAATTAAATAATTAAAAATCACGGCATGATAAGATTTTATTTTGGTAAAATAAGCGTAATCTAGAGGCCTTTGCCTTTCATATAAGCCACTTCTGATTCCAAATGATCAACTAGAAGTCAAGTTATTATTTGTTGTTCCTACAACTTGGAAAGGCAACAAGACTTTTGTCAGGGTGTGTATATGTCTGATTACTTGTGTATTCTTCTCATCTATGGCATGATTATCTATGGCAGCAGTGCAAAAATCAATGATCTCATGGGATATTTGTCAGTATTTCTGATACTGCTGACCTCCTGGAATTTTCATCAGCAGTTTGTCAAATACTCAAATCAGCCCATCACAGTTAAGGTCACTGACATCACATTTTCCCCCATTCTGATGTTTGATGTGAACATTAACTGAAGCTCTTGGCTTTTGAATCTGTATGATTTATGCATTGCTCTGCTGTCACATTATTAGCTAATTAGATAATTCCTAATAACATATATGGTGCACATAGCAGCAGATGAAAAGTGAACTATAAATGTCTCTGATGCCCTCTAATGGCTGGTGAACTAGAATTTCTAACTATTCCCACTATCAAATCAGTGGGATCAGTTATATTTAATAAGTTATATTTCCTGTCATAATTTTTCAGCAGTTAGTCCTTATGATTTCACTTTATGTAATATTTCTTCCAGATAAGTGTTTTAGAGTAGTTTAGTATGGTTGATGAGGTGATGGACAGGTGTGTGTTGAGTTAATCAGCACCTACTAACAAGGACACACTTCTATTGCTAGAACTTAACATGCTCTTCCAAGTAACCAACAGCCTTAAGGTCAGACACAACAGAGAGAAAAGCCTTTATTTTTCACATATACATTATAGAATAGTGAAATACTTTCTTCACATGACCTAGCTTTGGGAGTTGGGGTCAGAGTACAGGGTCAGCCATGATGCAGTGCCCCTGGTGCAAGGAGGGATAAGGGTCTTGCTCAACGGTTGCAGCTTGGAAGATGATCAACAACCTAGAGCCTACCAATGCAGTTATTTTTAAGCAGCAGTCCTGTGAGCTTTTCCAGCACTGGACCCCTAAGGATGGGATATGTGAAGAAAGTATTTCACTGTACAGTAATGTTTCTATGACAAATAAAGACAACTTAACTTATTTGCCTGAACATGAACTCCATCTCACTCTGTTCCACAGGTTCAGTACTCCTCTATGACGTACCTTCCTCCACAGCAAGTGTTAGCAGTCTCTTCCTCTCAGTTCCCTACCCCAGAGCAGAGTGTAAGTGCCTAAGCCTTTGTGCCTAAGCTACATTTGTACATATTTGCAGTGAGCATTATGAACTCTGATATTTGCACTCATTATTGATGTACTATAATGAAAATAAAAGATGTTGTTCTCTTCGCAGAGGGAAGACCTTTCATCTCAGTTCAGTCACATGGCACTGAGCCATCAGTCTTTAGGTGAAACATCAGACCTGTCCACCTACTACCTGCATGGAGCCCCGCCCACACAGGGGTACTCACAACAATCTCAACAGAATTATGCTCCATCCTACCCTGCAGATAGCTATATGAGCTCAGGAATGACACTGGCTATGCCCACAGCCCCACCCACACAGCCCTGTGGCCACCAGAGCAATCAGGTACTCATTATATTGGAATACATGTCCTCCATAATTTAAATATACTAAATTTAGTATCTACACTCTGTGACCTGACTGTAAGCTCTTGCTATACACAGTTTGTCAACCCCCCTATAATCAGCCAATCATTGGAAAGGTGCTGCTATTAAGTAGGTTTAAGTGAATGATCAGGCTCAGTAATACTGACATGATAATAAAACGTTAGAAGGTGTAGTGGTGGTATATATCAGGTCCAGCAATACTGCTGAGGTTTTTAAACACCTTTATCGCAGCTGGGTTAAGAAACTGTCCAACAATCAAACATATATTTTATATATATAATATATATTAACACACATGTGCAATAAAAAATGAGTTACAGTTTATAGCTGTACAGCTACAAGATATATATGAACATACACCAATCATGCATAACATTATGAGCAGTGACAGGTGGAGTGAATAACACTGATTATCTCCTCATCATGGCACCTGTTAGTGGGTGGGATATATTAGGCAGCAAGTTAACACTGTGTCCTCTAAGTTGATGTGTTAGAAGCAGGAAAAATGGTCAAGTCTATGGATTTGAGCGAGTTTGACAAGGACCAAATTTTGATGGCTAGACGACTGGAGGCGGAGGCCCCACCTCACAACTTACAGGACTTAAAGTATCTGCTGCTAACATCTTGGTGCTAGATACCACAGCACACCTTCAGGGATCTAGGGGAGTCCATGCCTCTATGGGTCAGGGCTGTATTGGCAGCAAAAAGAGGGATCAACAAAATATTAGGCAGGTGGTCATAATGTTATGCCTGATCGGTGTATGATCTACATATACAGTATATATTATATGCTTGAAATCACTGATACACCATGTGTACTGATACATACGAGTGTCACTATGATCAGGATGGTCCACCATCCACAAAATATGTAGACAATGGTGGTCTGGTGGTGGTCTGTTGATTCAAATGGTACAGATCATCTGACAAAGCAACAGATGATATTTATCTACAGTTATTTACATTCAGTATTCAAAAATATCTAGAGTGCTAAAGCATCTTTATTTGTAAAATGGCCAATGGGTTTAGTAACAAGGCAAGTGCACCTTAAAAATTGTCTATTCAGTGTCATCATGATATTCTTCTTTCTTTAAGGCCCCCATGTATAGTTACACTGGTCAGTGTGCCAGCTCAGCTCAGCAGTATGGACCGGCCAGTTACAACACACAGACAGGTACAGGTAGGGAACGTGTTTGTGTTACAGAAGGCCAGGAGTTGCAGTAAACCATACTTGCACAATATTATTAGGAGTCATTAATAATTATGCTTCTTCTATAAGCAGTTATAACCATTCCCTTTTTTTTGTTTACATGTTCTTGTTTATCAAAAAATCTTACAGATACATGGCACATGAAAACACTACTTAAAGCTCTAGTTCTAGTCATTTTCAAATATACATACATGGCAATATATACAGGAGTAAACAATTTTACAACTCTAAAATGAAAACATTTCTATTTAAAGCAGTCTGTATTACATAATCACAGACTTTATTATTATTATTATTATTATTATACCATGTTATTTTTTACACTTGTATTTAATAATAAGTTTTGTTTCCTGACTCATTTCTGTAACTTTGTGTTTAAAGCCTTTTGAATCTAATTCCCTGAATCATCTTATTTCAATCTATCGCAGCTTATTTTCTACTTTTATAAAGACTTTGGTCATTTGTTATTACACACAAAGCCAAGACACAATTTAGTGCAAGCGAAACCTTGCCAGAGGAGGGCAGTAGACAACCACTGCTTTAATGACTACTAAATCAACTTTGCCCCTCCTCATTTGCCTTCTCTTAGGATACCCTGCTCTTCTAACCAGCCAGCAACAAGCTTACTCAAACATGATGGGAACTCCAGTGTTACCACAAACACAGAAAAGCATCATCAGCTCCTACTCTTCCTCGTCATCCTATCAGGTGAGCATATAAACATCAGGCTGGAGTGAAATTACCAGATATTATACAATAAGTTACACATACTAATCATGTCTTGTTTCTCTTTCCAAGATGACCCCACCATTGCAGTCCTACCCCTCGACAGTGCTGGTCTCCAGGCAGACTGGACAGAATCAAAGTGCAGGGCCGCCAGCTGGAGTGCCAGTTTACTGCAGCCCTCTAAATCATTCTTCACCTCCACCTCTCAGTGTGGGCAATACCTGCCAATCAAGCAGCTACAGAAACACATGCAATAGAACCCAGAACCAGTGTTGGTACTAACACACACACACACACACACACACACGCACACAAACAGTAGTACAGTCCGAGGGAGGGTAGAAGAACCAAGGTGCAGAAGTACTGTAGTCCTGTATTCAATTGCTATACACTATGGTGTTTGTTTCAGTATTAATCAGTCCAAAGCACAATATTCAGAGCAGCAGCACAGTGTGGCCACTTCCAGCCTCGTCCGTTTTCCGTGTGCTGTTTTATTGTTTTATTTCTTTTACATGCACTGAATGTGTGTGAATATTTTGTGCCACTTGCATCAAAACTGCTGTGTTTATTTGCATCATGTCTACTAGTGCAATGTATAATAAAGTGTGTATTAATATTATAATAAAATAGTTATTACATATTATGAATAAAAGCCATTTTTACACCCCGTGAAATCCCCATGAAGTTTTTGTCCACTTTAAACCTAAAACCTCTGTCTCATCATTAAATACAACCAGGATTCAGTGAATTCAGTACACTCCAGCACCCATCCCCATCTGATGGGATATAGAGCTGAAAGAAAGGCTTCTGCTGCCTCCACCCACAGTCCCAGTCATTCAGAGATAACATTCAATGTGCAAATCTACTATAAACACAGTATCACCCAACCAGAGGAACAGAAGTTCATCTCATAGACCGTATGAGTTGCCAGATAATCTCCTAAAAACAGGTCTAAATCAAAGCAGCAGTGAAGTAAAATCACAGCACATTAATCACCACTAGTAATCAGACACATCAAGCACAAACTAAAATACAGCTTTATTATGGCCTTTTGCTGATTAGAGAAACTGCCAAAATGAAATCTGCATAAAACATAGCTTTTAACTCAACACAGCTCAGCAAGTTCATCTTAAATGATTTATTCTCAAATATTCACAAATACCTCTGTATAAATAAATCAGAATTTGGCTGAAATAATGTTATTAAAAATACAAACAAACAACTGATGTGGGCTATGACCCACATCTTGTGTCCTAATCATTTTTACAAGACCCATGTTTAAGATTAAGTCTGTATCTTATGTCATCAACTCAGTTATAAAGATATAGTCTAATTAAAACGATAAAAATCTGCATTGTAGCATATAGTCCTTTCCTTAATATGTTTTACAACTGCAATGAAAGGGTTTTTTTTAATAGCGAATATGAGCTGATTTAGTTTCTTGCTGATTATGTGATTAAGGCCCAGGGTTAACTTCACATCTTATTCCTTTCGTGTCTATTTAATTCCTTCATTCATCCGGGGACCAGTGGGTATGAGGCAGGATAGACACTGAATGGGACACCAGTCCATCACGCTCACACACAATCCTTCAAACCTAGCAGAGTTTATGATTTGAGAAATAGGGCTTGACATTAAAAGCCTTACAGCTCATTGACGTTGTCCTTGTTACAGTTCAGCTCCTTTTAAACATTTACACTAGTGTACTCATGTTTTTTTTAGGATTGGTGGTAAGTTCATATAACTGTAAGTCCATTATTGTTGGATCAAATCAGTGCACAGACTTTTAGTTTCGATGAGCTTTAATAGAAAGGCACAAATACAGGCAGAGTGTAATGTGAGAATTAAAAGCTTTTTTCAATACAGAAACAGGTTCAAACTAGACTCGTCGATATCGAACACGCTGTCTAGATCAGCTTCATACTTTTTCTCCCCCCCCCGCAAGAATTCAAGTATGTCAAATCAGATCAGTTACAGTCGAGTTCAACAACACAGGGATGTGATTAGACCCTGTCTGGCTCTCTGATGTGTGTGTGGGTGTGTGTGTGTAGGTAGGGGGCACTCTGTTTCTATGGTGAGTAGATTCTTTGTTGCTAACTGTAATGCATTTGGGTTCAAATAAAGTAATAACAATGGATTAGCTGGTGGCATTAATGGGCCAGGGTTCAGGGATGTGTGTAAGAGAGGAAAATCTGAAATGACAAATCAAACTCTAAATAAGATATAAAGCTAAAGTTTCACAGGTTCTTAAATAAAAATTGTGTTAAAAATATCAAACTTAAGTTA
Source organism: Hemibagrus wyckioides (assembly GCF_019097595.1). Taxonomy (NCBI): domain Eukaryota; kingdom Metazoa; phylum Chordata; class Actinopteri; order Siluriformes; family Bagridae; genus Hemibagrus; species Hemibagrus wyckioides. The sequence continues at coordinate 7,804,265 of NC_080733.1, read as the reverse complement.
GTTTACAAGATTATAATGCTACCGGGATAAACATGTGTGCTCCTAAGAACACACCAAGAAGAAACTAAAACCATGCAAACTCCGCTGTTCTGCGTTCAGAGGTCAGCAGCCATTTTGTTCAGACTGCCTTATCTGCTGTACCTCAAGTAAAATGTCTCCCTTCACTTACAAAAATACATTTAAAGCAGGTGCAGCCTATTTTCTGCTGAGATTTGTGTGTGTGTGCACGTGTAAGCCTTAAGAGGAGGGTTCTGAGCAGGAGAGAACCACTGCATGGACACACACACACACACACGTACAGTACCACAGGATGTCTTAAGTAACACTGCCTAAAACTTCAGGCTGTTTAAAAACATTAAATCCAGTGCTTTCTGGATTACGTCTCCAACAGGCCTGTCTCACAGTCACAAGAGAATCTACACACACACACACACACTCAGGCATACGCACGCACACACACACACACACTCATGCTGAGATAGTAGAATTGTCTGTAGTGCTTTGATTAGGTTATCTTGCGCATTCACGCTCATTCACACATACATGCATGCACACACTCTGACGCGTACATTATGAAGGTGGTGTCCAGTCAGGACTGTCCTGTTTTTTTTTTTTTTTTTTTAAACTAGCAACAGATCAGAAATGGTCAGATTGTTGATGAACAGACACTCATTTTGGACCGTATAGATCATGAAAACATTTCCATTAACTTGCACACACAAACAAACACAGGCGACTGCAGGTCGTATAGGCCATCTCTATATAGCTTGCTATCTCATCCTTGTTCTTGTCGAGGTATGTGTGGTTCAGGGTCACTTCTTCACCCTTGATCTCCTTCCCTGCCTCCCTTCGCTTCCTCCGCTTCTCCGTTCTTCACCTATTTCTGGATCTGGAAGATGAAGAGGCGCAGATTGATGTTTTTGGCAGCCAGCAACTTGTTGCACTCGACGCTGTCGCTGATGGGCAGCGGCACGTACTCCGTCTCGTTGGCGTCGTTGGAGAAGACGTGGTGCTGGATGACAGGTTTGATCTTCACGTCGTCGTATGGGCCCTTAAGCAGCAGGAAGGAACACTCTAGGGTCGAGTTTACTTTGCTCTTCAGAATCAGCTGGAAGGAAAGTGTGCGCTTACAGGAAAGGTTGGGGTTGCGCTCTGAGTCGTTGACGCGTGCCTTCAGCACCCATGTCTGGTTGAGCACGGTGAAGCGCGGCGTCTCGTAGTACAGCCGGGTAATGAAGTCGTCTGTGCGGTACGGCCGAAATTGTACCTCTACATTTAGATAAAGTGAAGGGTGAATTTTCAGTGTTCATGCTTATAAGCTATGTATCTGATGCTGCTATGTATCTGTTTGCTACAGCATTGTGAGCGCTATGCTGAAAATCTCATAACATTGAGTAAAAAAGGTTCAATATATATCATGTTTAACAGTGTTTTTATACCTGTTATAATCCTATCATTTCAACAGCTACAGTAGAAAACCCTTCCCTGTCATGCAATACATTATCCTTTTCATATCCTCATATTTGCATATCCTCATTTCATTTCCCAGCCCAAATAAACCACCAGGTGAAACCGAGATGCTCATCTCTGTCCCTTTACCTTAAAAGGTAACCTATAAGGTTATGCAGCTTTACAAAGAGGTAGGATAGGATGAGAGGGTAGGTGCCCTTAAACATTTATTACATATGTTATAAAACACAATAAAGACTGAGTGCAGCCTCAAACACTTGTGTGGTTAAATGGAGTAAGCTGTCAATTCCACCAATATAAATCTCATCAATATATCATTTTTTTAACAAGTGAGATTATTTAAGTCCTGTAACCAAAGCGAATACAATGGATGATTTTATGAAGGGTCTTTGGTATTAAACAAAACGTGTTTAGTAGGAAGTAAAACACAATAGGGCATGCTGTTGTAAGAAAATAATTAAACAATGAGGTGAGATAATGTGGCCTGACATGAAGCAGAGTAACGTTTTAAATAATATAATATAATATAATATAAACTAATATAAACTAATATAAACCTATCATATGAATTTCAGCTGGTGCTTCAGACCTGTGCTGTTACAGAAAATGAATCAGCAGCTTCTGCCCAATCAAACAGCGCTATCAGCTACATTACTGAATACTAATGATTTTTGAGAAGTTCTTCTAATTACATGCTTTACTGTAACTTGTTGTGTACTGAGTTTGTACACGTGTACCTGTGAAGCCGATCTTCTCGAAGCTGAGCAGGCTGAAGATGCTGTTATAGAGTTGCAGCTCTCGGCGATGGCTCTGATCCATCTCATCCAGGATGCCCATCAGCTCAATGCCAGTCTTAGATGGGTGGCAGCAGTCAACCTCGTGGGCAGTGAGCTCATGGAATGGCCCCTGCCACGGACAGCCGATCCGCTTGTATTTACATTGCGTAAGCCTATCCAAAGTCCACAAGCAGAAATCAGAGATGCCACACTAGCAACACTGAACATGAATCACATGATTCAGAGGCACTGTAATTAGAGCAGGGCTCGGCAGGGTGCTGAAGCGTGTGTTTCAGTGAGACACACCTGAGTGAGGATGTGTTTGTGTGTACCTGTCCTGGCATTCTTCTGACTGATGGTGGTCCAGGCTGGAGCGGGGGAACTGTTTGAGGCAATAGCTGCAGTCTGAGGGCAGTTCACTCACAGCTTTCTCTACCGCCAAGTTCCTGCAGCACAGGCTCTTGCTGATCTCACAGCGGCAGTTCGGGCATGTGGCCTGCTCTTCCTTCAGTCGTGCATCCGCCAGCAGGTGGATGAAGCAGCCAGCACACATCAGGTGCCCGTTTGTACACTGACACGAAAACATGCTTTAATCAAAAGACAGCGCAACCAATCGGGTTCAGTTCTGATAAGTACAACATATTGGTACATTTTGTTGGTTTGACCCTTTTGCAGGGGCTACATGACACAACAGCATAAAAGTATCAAATATATGAAGTTGAAAAGGTAGAGCTACTCTGATCATAATCAGTATCCAATCTGAAATTCACCGAATGGTCATACTTCCATGGAGCAAAATGCCTGGAACCCCGAACACTGACGAGGCCCATGATGGATGATTTTGATAGCTCACAGAAAGCTGATCAAAATGCCATAAACTCACTAAAACCTCTAGTGGGCATCATGCAGCAACATTTCAGGAAACCTCACGTCACCTAACCTTGTTAGCTTGTCTATGAGACATGAATACAGGAAATCAAAAGAGGAACAGCAAATAAGAAGAGAAAGAAATGATGAAACAAGACAGCAGTAAGTGGAAGAAATGACAAGGGATAAGGATTAGAGCTTCCAAAACCTGTAACAGCAAAGAAGCTAGAGGAATTGGAGCTCAGTTAGGAGCATAATGACAATCATTTAGATCTGGTAGATTTGTGATTTTTCCCACATCGATTTAGCAATAGCTCAGCATTTCTAGGTTTTATACCGGTAGCTAAACATTAGCAAAGTTAGCCTACACAGCAATGTAATTGAATAAAAGTGCAGTTATCTTAATCGGTCATCATTTTTGGAGACTAGCAGTCTACAGCTTGGATTAGAGATATTATTTGTTGTACTGAAAGCAGGGTTTTTCTGAACTAGCCACAACTAAAGTTTACATTAATATACAAGCATTATTGCTATTCATTACAATATATGTAGAATTGTTCAATCAAATAATGCAAATAAATAAATCTCTGTAAGAAATATATTTCTTACTAACACAAAAACGCACAGAAAAAACCCCACATTTATTGATTTATTTATTTTTGCCACACAGTATTTAACATGACATCTGCATTTTTTGACACCATCACACTAAAGACTTGTCCTTGACTCTAGTTACTATCTTTCACAAGGCTCAGACTTCGTCATCTTTATCACTCTTTGTGTTTTAGTTTTCTCAAACACTGTAAAAGAGCGACTGTTTAAAGCCGAGTAGATCTGTAACGAATGATCTGTAACAAGGACAATGAACTGATTCGTCCTACCAATATTCAAATATAATAATAAACAAATATAAATAACATAAATATAAAAACCTACATATAAAAACAAACATAAAAAGACTTATGAACAATAAAATCGTTTTTTTCATAGCTTTTATTTTGAAAATAATATAACAAAAAAGCTACCAAGTTCATAGGCTAAAAATCATAAAGGGAATACTGTGGAAAATAGTGTTGCTTTTTTCTATACACAAATAAGTCAAGTTTCTCTGTTGTAAAAAAAAACAGTTGATTAATTTTTTGGGGAAAAAAAAAAAAAGAAATAGCGATAAAACACTGATAATAGAATCAGTCCAAAATACCACAGATCACAAACCTTGGAATGTGTTGCACATTATAGAGAATAAAAGCACACTTGAGTGTTTTAAGCAAACATTGCATTTTGAAACTTCGGGCCTCTCGGTGCTTAACGGCGTCGTAAAATGGATCACTGACGTCAGTAAGTTGGAAAACAGACCCAGTGTGGCGTTAGTAGGTGTGCAGTCATGTTTCAAGTGTTTAATGCTTGTGTTTTTCAACACTTGTTTGAGAATGTCCTAATTTAAAGGAATACAGAAGGAGCATTCTTGGGGGAGGTGGAGGGGTACTAAAGACCTCCTCCCTGATTGGCTTAAGGGGATCATGTGATGCTGAATTGCCATGTTTACCCCTGGGCTGAACAGCTGGTCAGGTCACAGCAGTGCTGCCAGGTTTCTCGATTTTCCTACTCAACGGCTCAAAATGTAAACTGCTGCCATGGGATTTTTGTTCCCACAGTTTTCGGGTATAAATGAATTTTTAATTCTGAACCCCTAAATTTCGCAGTAATCTGGTGTCATCTGATTCTGATCTTTATTTCTGACAATATGCACATGGTAACACAGCTATTTATAGCTACACATTATTAATAGAATAACTGTATAACTAGAAGTGACAGTCATGATGGACATTAAAACGTCCGCATAGTTATGAGTTTTGAAACTGTGTTGTTTACGTATGGAATGTGTTTCAACAACCACTGAGCTGCTTTATTCACCCAGACCTGGCAACCCTGTCACAGTTACACATACTCAGATAGGGCAAATCACTGAAATACATGAACAAATGAAGAAAGTATTGTGTGAGTGTCTGACTTTGAAAGACATCAACAGGTCAGACTACCCTAAAGGTCATATTAAACTACCTTCAAATGTACAGCTAAATGTTAACAAAAAACACAAACAGGGCCCTGAGTAGACATGAGGCCTAAGAGGACCCTATCAGAGGAAAGCTATCCAGGGGAATGAAAACTGTCCTTGGCAGAGAGCCCAGTGCAATAACCTGTTACAGGGCCCAAAATTCCTCATGGCGTCCCTGCTTGCCTGTACTGCTATGCTATGAATATGAAGGTGTAATAATAAAGGTGTAACTGTGTCAGTAATCACCTGGTAAACCGAGGCTTTGGGTAGGTCCAGGCACACGGTGCAGCACAGGACGGAATAGAGGCGCTCCTCGAGCTTACCCGCTTCGCCCTCCTGCAGCCTCACGCGCTTTTTGGGAGGCGCGTCCGGATCTGTCTCCGGACCAGAACCGGAACCCTCTCTCCGCATGCCCGATTCTTCCTGAATACCGGACAAACCCGCACCTGCAGCCACGGCCTCTGGCCCGACACCCAAGCCGGCTGAGGACGAGCCTGGAGCGGCCGCCACCTCGCCACGCTCTTCCATCGCAGACATCCGGGTCGGACCGAGACACACACAGGGTTATTATTCACTGTGGAGATGTGAACAGCTGAGCAGCGCGTCCGACTATCCACAAACTCTACCGTAATAATAATCTCCCACTGATACGAGTCCCTGACAAAAAGTGGAACCACTTCAGAGGAAAGTAAACACCACAGACTATCTGTCAGGCTGTGGAGAGCAGATGTGATTGCTTCTTTAAGTTCCTCCTGGATATCAGTATGAGAGAATGCTCAGGAGATGTATCTAGCTTGGAAACACTGCTTTCCTCCTGCATCGACAAAGCAGCTCTGGTTGTTGTTGGTGCTCTCTCTCCAGCTGGTGACTCCGTTATTCGGCTGTGACAGTGCGACCTGACCGGGCTAGAGCTGCGTCCTCTCCGCCTTCCGAACAGCACACACACTCACACTCACACACACACACTCACACACACACGCACACTCTCCAGTCTTACCTGAACCCTTAAACCTGCTCTTTCTGCTAACGTCTATTCGATAGTTCGTCTCTAGCTTTACACTGCCATCTTTGTTTTTTTCTGTCACCCCCTCCCCACCACCCTCCCCTCTCCTCGTCCCGTCCCGATTTTCACCAATCAGAGGCGCGTTTACACAAAACGGGCTGAATTAGTAGCCAATCACGTGTCCGGTTAATAGTTGTTTACTGAGTGTTTTGCCCATAGGTGTCATGGTTGGTGTCTACAAGTCCTTCGCGTCCTCTCTGATTGGCCGCGGCACAGACCCGTGTTTCATCAGATGACTGTCAATATTACAGCTACACTGTGGGGGTATTTTAAAGAGTCTCGTTCGCGCATGCGCAGCGGCCTCCTGCAGGTCAGCTTCAGTAAGGTGACCACAGACCAGAAACCGAGATGTATGCGACAAAATGGCAGCGGTCCGTTATATGCAATTAACGAAAATAACTTGATAACGAGCTGCTTTTCTATATGTCAGGGGTCTTCAAACTTTTTTTTTTTTTCAGAGCCAGAGACCCCTTACCATGTTAAAGATTTGCCATAACACTACAAATATTGCACATTTGACTAATATATATAATAATATTTTTGTATTATTGCCAGAAGTGATTATTATGACTAATCTTTTTACCTAAATAAACCATTAAATCATAAATTACTAAACTTCTAAATAAGTTCATAGAGATCTTCATTACCAAAGTGTCCTAAAAAACAAACAAACAAACAAACAAAAAAATCACAACTAGATTGGTAACTCCCATTATGAGATCCCACATAAGCATTAAACATGATCTTTTTCTTCTTCCCTCACTTGCTGTCTTTAAATCATATAACATACTACAAAACAAGTGTGAATAAACAGCATACTGTATTCAGTCATTATTTGTCTGTCATTCAATGAAACACGGGTGTCCTACTGAGTAATCACTTCTGTCCAAAGACGCGGTCTAACAAGATCAGCTAGCCTAAAGCATGACAACTGACATCCTGTATATCCTGTCATCTCCATGATTTGTTTATGTGTATGTGGCAGAGACATAGCACAGTAGGGTGGGTGGTTTAAGGTTCCTGGGTGTAACTGAAAGTGTCAGCTTCTCAAATGTTGGAGAAGTTTTTTTTTTTTTTTTTACTAATCAATATCATTGAGAACTTACACCAAATAAAATATTTTCTGTTATATATACATTCCCGTTTTTTGAATAATAATTGTGAAATGAATAATGTAAGAAATGCATTGTTAAAAGTTCTGTACAAATAAAAATTGTATTGAAAGTGGATTAAATTGAAGAAGTGCATTAGCCTCAGGCTTTTCAGCAAAATAAATTTCAGATAAAACAATACATTTACAGTCTGTTGCATTATCTTGTGAATAAGTGTTAGATGCTTGTTGACTGAACTTGTTTGTGGTTTAATAATAGTCTAATAACAGCATTCTAAGGTGATAATAAGACATTAATTAAAATGTAAAAAAAACTGTGTATGTGTGAAATAAGAGTAAAAAACACAGGCTTTTCAGCCTGATGATAAAAAACACATACTTTAATACACATATTAACAGACTGAAAATGAATTATTATAGACCTTTAGCCCCCAAGCCTGAAAATGGAGGTACTGATGGTATTTAATATACTGAATGAATTTCAAACTGACTGCTGATTATTTGTGTCCTGCAGTTTGCTTACCATGTGTCAGGATTATGTAGAGGAGGCACATGCAGTGCATGCACTTTTTAAAGGGAAAACAAATGATACAGAAAACAGAAATTAAGACACTAAATCATGAGCTATGGATTTATGATGAGAAGACACAGGCTGGTGAGGTACGTAGTCATGTTAATTTAAGTTGTCTTTATTTGTCACATATACATTACTGCACAGTGAAATTCTTTCTTTACATACCCCCCCCTTGGTGTTTGGGGTCAGAGTGCAGGGTCAGCCCCTGTAGCAGGCTAGATTGGAGGGCTTGCTCAAGGGACCAACGGTTACAGCAGGGCGGTGCTGGGGCTTGAACCCCAATCTTCTGGTCAACGGCCCAGAACCTTAACCACTACTTTGATGTAGACACCAAGCCTTATTGTAGATGATTTTTCAAATCATCCAATTGTGACTCTGGAGATCAGCAATACAATTTTATATCAAACAATCATTTTGGGACATACAACTGACTATATGATAGTACACTATATAATATATAATATATATTATACACTATGTGTGAAAGCAGTGCAAGTCGTATAGCAATTATGGTGTTTCTTAGTTTTTGCAACAAAACATGTCTTACTTGTTGGGTCAGTGTGGTGTTTATAGCAAACTAACCTTACAGCAAATGCCTACAAGGAATATGATTTAAATAGCAAATTCTACCGGTTTCTATTAGATCGTTATAATGCTTTTTACGGTTATGTAAAACATCCAATGCAGTGTCTTTTGCAACAGCACATTTTCTTTGGAGATTTAAGAGATTCTTTAAATTCTGTAAATATTAATTATACCAAACGTTTCTCTTTAGTTATACCAAATTGTAACAAGCAATATTCCTACCTAAATGTATCATTCAAACCACTCATACAGAACACCTTGTTTGTTTGTTTTTTTCCACAGAACTGTTATGACTTTATTTCATACAAAATAATAGATATATGGAAAAAATACTATTTGTTACAGATATGCAATACCACAATACTGATTTGGAAGAAGGAAAGAGGAATCCCAGAGTTCAGATACAGGGACACAGGTCATCTGTTCTCACTAGCCAGGCAGCTGATGTGCCTAAAATGGCTGCCTTTTGTGCACACAGTCATTGGCACTCAAGTTACACACACCAAGCCCCACCTCCACTATCTGGATTCTAACAGTGGTGGCTATAATGTGCTTCTTACCTGCTGAAGGACTTTCGTCATCTTTTGTAGTTTGATGTATATTTACGAAGCAGAAGAAAAGATAAGAGCTTGCATATATTTCTGTCATTCTCTTGCTCTGTTTCACCAACATCACCCAACTAAATTTACCCAAATATACAAAGTAGTTTATTCATTTTTATAGGATATCATTTTATTCATTTTTTAAAATACCAGTGAAGGACCACCAGAATGATTTGCTTCACAGCTAGTGGAGTATTCATATTTGCTCAATTCCTTGCAGAGTACAAATAGCAAAGTTCTCACCTCTTGGCTAGTAGCCTATAAAAGATCTGTGCTTTGAATGAGAATTACTAGTATTGTTACTGCTCTATATTGAAGGATGAGAATTACTAAAGTCCTATTTCCAACTGAAGATAAAAATGATTTATTCAAAAATGATTGTTCTTCACTGAGGACAACAATTGCTCACTGTTCTGATACACTTCTTTACTGATGACAGAAATTGCTTTCTTATACAACACTATTCAGGGTGAGATTCACTCAAAGCCACAACAGAGCACAAGAGGTGCAATAAGCAACACCTAATTTGTAGCATCTGATGAAACTTGCTTCACAAGTTTATTTCTTGACCTTCATTTAAGTATGCTGGCACAATAACTTTTTTTACTCAAGGGGATAAACTGTCTTTATAGCAGAGCTCCTTTCAGATACTTGCCATAGGACACAAACAGCTGCTTGTTAACTTGCCAGCTAACGGTCATTTTCTCATAACGCTGAGAGCCCTCACTGGACACAGGGCTGGTTGGGGCACATTCTCATCTTCAAGGGCATACAAGACTGAAAGCGCCTGCGATTCACCAAACAGCATGGCGTTGTGATAGCTGTCTTGAGCAAAAAACACTGTTACTGCACAAACTACATACCACCAAATCCAGGTCCCACTGTGGGATTACTGTTTTACTGTAAAGTTTAGAAAAGCCCTGTAACTTTAAGAAAAACTTTTGATGCTGTCACCAGTGCCCAGACAATCCTGCCACATACTTTGGGGTAGTTATAGAAAGAGGCACTTCTAGCCAACTCCAAAAAAATCCAAAATAGCACATGGGGCAAGATCCAGAGTTGTCCAGCATACAACCAGCATGAAGCAAAAGTACTCAAGAGAATATGTCTCAGACTTTGTGAACAAGCCAATTTTCTGGTGCCAGGTCAATCAGTGTAAGGTAAGTGATTTACAGTGTCACAGTAATCTGGGACTACAGGCTTGGTCTGATAAATTGCGGGCACATAAGGCCTGTGAGTAACACTGACAATATTTGGAAGCACAGCTTGTTTATCCAGAGTTTGCCAATCCCTGTGGCACACAACTGCTGCAAGACAGTGTCTACTATCCAATTGCAATGACTCAGTACGTAGGCAGCTCTAAAAACTAGGGCTTGCTTGTCTCAATATCATCTACCATCATGGTTGACGTAAAACACCACTATAATGTTATCCATTTTCACTAGTATGTGACATGCTCAGAGGATTGACTCCTTTTTTGGAATTTTTTTACATTTACCTCATTTCACCATCAGCACACTCTGCCAAGATGGGCTCAGTTTTCAGTTTTTGAGAATGAGAAACAGCTAGGAGAAATACATCAGCGTCTCTCCATGCAAGGCAGTTAACACTTAATCCCACTGAATTCTACACTTCATTACACTGCTGCATTGCCACTAACAGATGTTGCAGTTCTTCACATGCCCACTGGCAACGTCTTTATTCTATAATCAGTTTTAATTCCATTGTTGTACCTGTACTCACTGTTCCCTTTCCAGAGGGCTTCTGTTCCTGCTGCCACAATGCCACAGCCATATCTGCTATTCACTTCACTTCCTGCTGTTACCATGCAACATCAGAGGAAGGCTGAATAGCTTAGCAGTATTTATATATCCTGCAAGACACATTATTAATGGCATTTTGCTGCAGTTATGGAAACCTTCTTTAGGTTCTTCTTGAATATACTCCAGTCCCAAACAATTTGGAGATTGCTTATTCTCCAGAATCCAGCTCCAAAGGGGTGTGACAGAACTATTCTGCTCTGAAATACAAGAAGTTGGGAAAATTCCCAAAAAGTTCTGAATATACAAATTAATAAAATGAAGTTACTCTGCATATGCAACACCCACACTGCTACACTCCAACACAAACAACAGGCTATGTCTCTGTTTAAAGGACAAAGTCAAACATGGAGAGCATAGTAATATGTCCAACATTTGAATTTTCATCAGCAAAAGCTGCGGCAGTACAGAGTTAAGAGAAACAAAGCCAGCAAGGAACAAAGGATATATCATATGATAGTTTGCATCTTGATCATCATACGCTTCTCAACTCCTCTGGAAGATGAGAACGAGAAAGAAAAAGAATATAAAGTAGCAGGAATCTTTTATATTTCACTGATGTAAGGCCAGAGTCATGAGGTGAAAACTTTGCTATATATACTTGGCAAGGAGCAAAAGCGCCACTAAGTCCAAAAGACATGATCTTGAAGGTCCAGAATGAAATTAAAACTTGGTTTATATGTGTGATTGCCATGGACAGAATTATTTTCTATATCTCTGTAATAAGTAAAGAAGGAAAACATCTTTACTTGCAAAACATCTTCACATATAAAGTTATTCACTCACTCATAATGTAAGTTGCTTTACTAATAGGCAGCTGTTTCAATTCAAAACAACAACCATGACACAGATAAGAGGAAATTATAGTGTCAGCTTGTATATGAAATTTCAGTTTCAAACTTTCATTATAAGTGAGTTTCATTGTTTTTTTTTTTATTACTTTCTTAGTAAAGGGAAGGAATTCATGATTATAGTAATTGCTCAAATATTACAGATGTGGAAAAAGGATATTATTGAGTATTATTACATCCTGTCATGCAGTAAAACATATTGCAGTTGTGATGAGTAGTGAGTACCAAAGCCTGTAGTAATCGGTTATATATAACAGATATGAAGAAATGCAAAGAACAAATTTGCTCAACCTTGTGCTATGTTTTCTGTGATAATGGTGAATCCGATATATTGCTGACCTTGCTGATCAGACAAAAGGCTGATTTTGTTACCTGCCTTAATGCGGGCATTCAAGACCTGGACTATTTAGGTATATCTGCTTTCTGTACTAATACTGATACCTCCATCATGTGACCATTTTTGTTGATTTCTTCTCTTGCTAGTGATGGTCTCTCAGGAGTCTGCTTATCTTTCTGGTTCCTGTTAGTTTCTTTGTATTTATCTGTGCTTCCTTCTCTGTTCCCTTCACTCTGTGCCACTTGATCGATCTCTGCTGATATATCTAGTTTTGGCTGATTTCCCCATACCCCACGTTTTCTGCGTCCTGATTTGAGTGCGTCTTTCCTGTTGATGTTGCTGTTGCTGGTGTCTGTCGCCTCCTCCTGGTCACTCTGTGCTGCTGCATGGAGAAGCCAGCTGTTCTGCAGGGTCTGACCGGCTGTCAGTCTCACACTGGGGTTCACTTCTAGCAGGGCACTGATCAGAGCTTTAGCTCCTGAAATGCACACACACAACACACTGTCATGAATAAGAGCTACTGATGGATTTGAGGATGGAGGAGCAAGTATCAAAGTGTAAGTTCAGGGTCGCACCCTCAGACACATGGTCCCAATAAGGTGACAGAAAGTGGACCTCTCCTTTCTGGATAAGATGAAAGAGTTCCTCCTGATTGCGTTCTGGACTGCGGAATGGTGGAAACCCACTGAGCAGCACAAAGAGTATCACACCCATTGCCCAGACGTCCACAGCTACACCATACCCTAAATACAAACACACAGATGAGAGGGTACAAAATACTAATATCCAAAGTATACTAATCCAGTATACTATTTACAATCACGTTTTTTATGTTCCCTTTTTTTCCTCTAAAAAGTTTCTGATTGTTTTTCACTAAATTTTTATACGTTTCAATTTCACATTAAGGTTAAATTTTCATGATTTATTTTGGTTTTATAATTTAAAAAGGGGAGTGTTTACTTTTTATATTTGTTAAATTTATTAAAAATAGATTTGCATAACAGGCTTCTGAGCATTTCAAACATAAGATGTTGCCGTTTCCCACCACAGGAGTTTACAAGAGCAGTTATGAGTACAATGTAGTAATGAAAATTAGGTTTAATAATAGTTTAAGTATGCTTGGTTTAAGGGAGCACATGCTGGTCTACCACAATTCCACAATGTTTAGAAAAAATGTTTGTCTGGCTGTCATCACAAATTGTATTCTAGAAGTTCCATCCCCTCGAGGCCACAGAAACATGTGACTAATACCAAATTTTTATGGTGTAGCCGCTCACCTGTCTCAGCAAGTATCTCAGGAGCAACATAGGTAGGTGTGCCACAAACAGTAAAAATTGGCTCTGTCACTACCATGGCTAATCCAAAATCAGCCAGCTTCAGATTGATACTGCCATTGCTGTGCCGCTGGACCTTTGAGAGTATGTTTAAGAAATATAAAACATGTTTGACTAATGATCTCAAACAAGAAACATTATTTATAAAAGTGCATCTACTTATTCCTCACTAGAAGGTTTTCAGGCTTGATGTCTCTGTGTGCGATGCTCTTGTTATGGATGTACTCCAGAGCCTGGCTAATGTCTCGAATCATCCTAGCTGCACAAGGCTCACTGAATTTTCCACACTTGGCAATAGCATCAAACAGATCGCCGCCAGCTACCAGCTCCATTAACAGGTAGACGTGTGTGTCTGTGTGATGTGAGCGCAGCAGCTGCACTAGTCGTGGGTGGGCCAGGCTACGCAATAGGGCAATCTCGTTCTGTATCATGTGACCCCGGCCCTGCAGTTTGGCCTTGTCCACCATCTTCATGGCAAATGTTTGGGTGCAGCCACGCACACGGCACTCATACACCACTGCAAAGTTCCCATCACCCACCACACCCCCAATGTCATAGCAGCGCTGGATTTCCTCCTGAGATACCTGCATTCCATCAGGTGGAAGCTTCTCCCACAGGTCTTTCTGCTCTACCACTTCTGTATTAGGCATGTCTCGTTCTTTTGGGGTTTCTTCTTGGGCTCCCATAATTAGGACTTTGGTGTTTGGATCATTTTTCATCTGTGATGAGTTTTTTATAATGTCATCCTGGGAAAGAGGAGCGTTGCTCTCATTGTTAGGCTTTTCCAATTTAGTAGACTTCTTGTTTACAATTGGAGGAATAGGTGGTCCAGCTCCTCTACAGCTCCGACAATAAACTGGCTCATTCTTCCTGTCGGTCCTCCTCTCCTCTTTTGTCTGAGGTTGGTGTGTTCTCCTATCCTCCCTGTTTTCCCACTCTCCTCTCTGTCTCTCTCTTCTGCCCCTGTCTTTCTGCCTAGCTTGTGCTCGGAATGGCTGCAAATGATTGGCTTGTGGTTGGATTGTCACACAATCAAGGGCTACATTTAAAGTGGAATTATCTTCGGGCACATCATCATGGAAACCGCTATCTGTCTTAGCAGCTTTAGGCTTCAGGATCCGCTCCCACAAGCTCAACAAGCTGTCACAATAACTTGGATTGTCAGGATACAGCTCCTGCAGTGCAGCCTGTACTTCAGTAATGGATGGACGGCTGACTCCAAAGGCCAGGAAGGCATTGCTAAAGTGGAAAAAGTCAGAGAGGCTGTGTATCTCTTGCCCAGCAGGGCTGAAAAGGCGTCGAACACGACCACTGTGCCAGCATGGGAAGCCAAGAGCTTCCGACACATCAGCCATCAACAGCTCAAACGTCTGTACGGCACGTCGGTTTAGTAGCAGAGAGATCTTGCGCAGGTTGTGCTCACCGCATGGCCGAATCACTGTCACAATACGTGGACGCACTGGACTAGCTTCTTCGTGCCGTCCATGATAACCACTTGCTCTTCGTGGCACATGTTGCTCCAACCTACATGGGCCATTTCCGACCTTTTCCAAGGGCCTGTAGGCTGCAGGACATCTCAGGATCTTAGAACCAAATGTGTATGAAGGCAGTCCATGTCGAGGAGCAGCATTGGGACACACAGGTAGTTTAGTTCTTTGATCTGAAAGAAGATACATAAACATCAGCTTGTATGCACTGATTTGAAGTTCACCTGGCACTGTGACCTTCATAGCTGGTTTGTTGTGCTTACTTTAAAAACCTTGCCTGCAGTCAACACCGGGAAGATGATGTGTTTCAGTTTAATACACTACAAAACAAAAAACTCTGTCTCAGCTTTGCTTTTGAGAGAAAAAGCACACTAGAGAATTAAGGAGGAAGTCTAACATTAATAATTCAGAATAGGTGCACATTGAGACGAAAGTCTGAGCCATGTGGATTCTCAAGTGGCATCTCATGCTCTGGGGGAAAAGAAAAGGATCTCAAATCTGATTGAGTCGGATCTGCTTACACTGGGCACAGAGGCATAACGGGCAGAACAGCTTTCTCTTAGTTATATGTATTCTTCGTGCATTTTATGTGTAGCCTTGGGTGTGTGTGTGTGTGTGGGTGTGTGGGTGTGTGTGTTTGAGAGGCAGAGAGAAAGAGAGATAAACATCATTACTAATTGACTAAGGAAGAAGCAATTAAAGAACCAATAAAAGGTCTTTTTCACTTTCAAGTAAGGTACATTTTTAACTTAATAACATTTCATTAGTTCAGCTATACAACAGATGGTGACAGACCTGCATCAGAACAATCAATAAGCTTACTACCTTTCCAAATAGAACTAAGTCTAATGTTTATTTAACCTTACATTTCTGAAGGTTACTGTTTCTAAAATCACACCTAAGCTGTTCTCATTTTTTTTTTTTCATAAGTGACTGGAAGTTACCTGCTATTTTCCATTTAGGCCTAGCTGTTTCTTGGACTAGGTTTCGGCTCCACATGCTGTCCTCCTCGAGTCACTGCTCCAGGCTGCTGGAGATTTTGATTGCCATAACGGGAGAGCAGAAATCACCTAACGCGTCGGTGACGCGTTTCTCCCTGTCAAGTGGCTAACTTCATGACCAGCAAGAAGGCAAAAAGCAGCAAACTTTGACAAAACATCATTACATAATTAACTAACGAAACGGTCCAACGCGCGATGCTGCCAAATGAAGTAACACAGGAATGCAGAGAGGGCGCATCTTTTGGCCAGTGTACGAGCGCGCGATACCGGATACACTACATCCTGCTGCAACTGCGTCTCCGAGGCAACACACACACACACACACACACGTCTTATTATCCATCAGAGAACCTTTAAAATGGCATTTATTAATCAACTAATACGTGTTTTCAAACTGTCCCCAAAAGGCTAGAACTGTCACATAGAGTAAATTCTGGTAATAGAGGACACATAAAGAAAGCTGGTTCTTTTAAAGCGATATTAGAAAGAATGGTAACATTTTGGCAGGTATTTCCCAACATTTGGATTTAAAAAAATAAATAGATAGATAGATAGATAGATAGATAGATAGATAGATAGATAGATAGATAGATAGATAGATAATATATTAAAACAAGTTGTCCCACTACAAAATTTTGTCGCCACTGACATACATTTATTCATTTTCTGTGCACCACAATGTGCCTGGACCCTGTCCCGGGGGACTAGAGCACACCCTGGGTGGGGTGCCAACTCATCGTAGGGCACAATCACACACCCATTTACACACTTTAGGACAATTTAGAGATTTGGAAAAAGGAAGGATATCATAGTATGCAGGGGAAATCCCCTGAGGGAAAAAAAAAGCACCCTGAGAACATTGAAACTCCATACACACAGGGTGGAGGCAGGACTCAAACCCCCAACCCCAGAGGAGTGAGGAAAATGTGTTAGCCACCATGCCCTACCCTCTACTATCATATAAAACATAATTCATATTCATAGCATTTCAAATAATATAAATTGCAGTTTCATTCGTTCATCTTTTGTTTAAGGTTTTCTTTATCATATTCTCTGAGTAGTGATTGCCTCTTATACAGTTCTCCTGATTTGTTCTAACAATGCCATATTGCTTGGCAAATATATTGCTGTTCTTTTTGACATATAGCTCTGTTAGATGTCATTGTCTGCCTTTCGGATTAGGTCCTGAGCTACAGTGTTACGGGAAAACATTTTAAAATTACATTTAAACAATGTTTTTCTTTTCTGTAGATTTCCCCCTTATGTTGTGGATTGCTATGAGACACGTATCATTTTGGATTTTTTTTTTATCTAAGTTGAAAATCTTTTTCGTTTGACGATATCTACTTTTTTTCCAGTTCAAAGTCTGCCCTACTTTCTGAGAAAAAATATACAGATGCAATCAAAGCATTGCCTTACAAAACCTTCCCCTTTTTCTCTATTCATTTTCCCCTAGGGATGCTTCAACCACAAACCCCCAACAATTTCATAATGGCAGCTCCTTGGTGTGTATTTCCATGGTTACCCTTAAAACAGGCCTGATCCTTTGTGTCTTTCTTTACTCTGCTCTGAACTGGACACATCTCATCCTGGTCTAAATGATGTGTGTATAGGACTGTGAAGTGGTTTTTTTTTTTTTTTTTTTTACACTGGACATGTTTGTTGAGGACCGTCTCCTAAAGCGCTGGCCTGGTTTCAGATTTTCTTGATTCTATTCTCCATAAAATGATATTTTTTAAAGCAGCTAATCAATGAATACTTGTTTTTAAAGATGTCCCTAAAAGCCTAGAACTGTCACATGGAGTAAATTCTGGTAATAGAGGACATATTAAGAAAGCTGGTTCTCTTGAAATTTCCTTGAGGCTTCTTTGTTTTAAAAACAAAGTAAGATTTCTATAATTGGTAAAATACTCGAAAGGATTTTGAAAAATATATATGATAACATGTTGGCAAGTATTTCCCAACATATGGATTCCAGGTTTTCTGGTCGGCATAACAGCTTTCACAGTAACAATTTTTCATGCGTAAATGCTCATGCACAACGTGACTCATCGTATTTTGTACTTATTTATTTATTTTGTATTATCATTTTAACGCTTTGACATTCACAGTTCCAGTGCAACTGAAATCAGACCACCTCTTGCAGGTAGTCTCGCGGTTTCGTGGTCCACATCTCAGCTTTCACAATAACAATTTTTCATGCGTAAATGCTGTTTCGGAAACCCCCTGAGTTTTTAGTGTCTGCATTTTGCATTTCCTCCAGGGGGCGATGCACATATGGAAATGTTAAAAAAGCAAGGCCTCAAATCCCTTAACCCCCAACATACACAAGCATGCACAAGCGTGTACATATCACACATACAGAACAGCAGCTCGAGGACATCGCATGTGTGAGATTTATCTGCTGTCTTTCCATTTCCAAAATGAGTTTTACCTTTCACCTCTTTCATTTCAGGTCACTTTTACACAAGCTCTTTAGCAGCTGTTCGTGTCAAATGTCAAGCACGTGATCTCAGCATTGAGTCACACTTGTGTGTTAGTTTAGATACACTGATAATTTAAACAAGATTAGTATGTGTGTTGATTAATTGGGTGTGGAAAACCAGAAATGAGCAGTCATTGGTAGACAGGGACACTCACCAGCTCATTACATAAAATCACACTGTAAACTGTGCGGGTGTCATTTTTATAACCACAACACAAAATTATGTATGAATAATGATGTAACATGACCTGTCCAGAGTGTACCTCTGCCTTTCGCCCAATGTGTGCTGGGATACGCTCCAGCACATCCCCGTGACCCTAATTAGGAATAAAGTGGGTATAGAAAATGGATGGATGGATGATGTAAAATTGATATTATGGTAAATAAGAAATTGTTTGGGTTGTTGAGTTGCTGTCATAATGAATAAATGCAAAGGTAAAATTTCTGTTGAAGCTAAGAAAAAATGATTAATATCTATATAATATCTATATAAATTACATTCATTGTTCCAACATACACCGATGAGGCATAACACTATCACCACCTGCCTGTGTAAGTCCCCCTTTTGCTGCCAAAACAGCCCTGACCTGTCAAGGCATGGACTCCACTATATCCCTGAAGGTGTGCTGTGGTATCTGGCACCAAGATGTTAGCAGCAGATCCTTAAAGTCCTCTAAGCTGCGAAATGGGGAATCCATGGATTGGACTTGTTTGTCCAGCACATCCCACAGATGCTTGATTGGATTGAGATCTGGGGAATTTGGAGGCCAGGTCAATACCTCAAACGTGTTGTTGTGCTCATCAAGTCATTCCTGAATAATTTTTGCTTTGTGACATGGCACATTATCCTGCTGAAAGAGGTCACAGCCATCAGGGAATACTGTTTCCATTAAAAGGGTGTGCATGGTCGGCAACAATGATTAGGTAGGTGGTATGTGTCAAAGTAAGATCCGCATGGATGGCAGGACCCAAGGTTTCCCAACAGAACATTGCCCAAAGCATGACACTGCCCTTACGAGTTTGCCTTGCTCCTTGGTTAAGATCTCATGCTCACATGCACATTGTTGCCAGTTTCAATGGTGCACAGGGGTCAGCATGGGCACCCTGACTGTTCTGCGGCTATGCAGCCCCATACGCAACAAACTATGATGCACTGTGCATTCTGACAACTTTTAATTAGAATCAGCATTAACTTCTTCAGCAATTTGAGCAACAGTATCTCATGTGGATTGGATCACACGGGCCAACCTTCACTCACCACGTGCATCACTGAACCTTGGCCGCCCATGACCCTGTCGCTGGTTCACCACTGTTCCTTTCTTGGACCATTTTTAATAGATTCTGACCACAGCAGACCGGGAACACCCCACAAGAGCTGCAGTTTTGGAGATTCTGATCCATCACAATTTGGCCCTTAGGTCAAGCTCTCTCAAATCCTTATGCTTGACCATTTTTCCTGCTTCTAACACATCAACTCTGAGGACAAAATGTTCACTTGCTGCCTAATATATCCCACCCACTAACAGGTGCCATAATGAGGAGATAACCAGTGTTATTCACTTCACCTGGAACTGCTCATAATGTTATGCCTGATCTGTGTATGGAATTATTTACGGCTATCAGTGAACATACACATTAAAACATAACCAAATCAGGAGTATGAAAATTACAGCAAAGTACTAATTACAATATATAACCAGAATGGCAATAATACGCATCTTTGCTATAACCTTTGGTAGGGTGTCTACAGTATTTTAGCAGCTTTGATAGTCTGATAGGACATGAAATACAGAGGAAGGGAATGTACTGTATGTGTGTGGGTGTTACAAATGTGCACATGACAGACCAAGGAACTGCTTCCCCAGAAGTCTGACCCTTCTGACTGATCTGCGTAATGAATCAGCTGGAAACAGAGCCTTTTTTCCTCCCATATTAAATTATGAATTCGGAAAATAAGGTGTGGACTACTTTGGTGGGAAAAAAGTTGCAGATATTTCTGCAGGGTTGGGTTGTGGCTACACTGCACCATTTTTTTCCCACCTCAACAAAGTTTTAACAAATATTCATATTAATTACAATATAAATAATAACAGATAATCCTGAATTAAATAAGCTACATGTGTTGATGTGAGCATAGTGACTGGACTGAGGTGAACTGAATCGAACCTAAAAACCCAAGCTGGTTTGGAGCATTGACCAGTTTTATTTATGTCCAGGTTGGCATGTAAATACTTTCATGTTGATTGATTTATCTTGGCCTTGTTTGACCGCATCAGGAACCTACTATGACCATGAGAAGCAAACGGAACACATGTGCAGTCACACACATCTGATAACAATCTCCAAAGGAATGTTTTAACCGCTATAAATTATTCAGAAGCTTTAACTCAGACACTGGGGTTCAAACACCACATTTATATACATTGAGCTTCTTGAGCTTTTAACAGTGTGTAAAAGTAACAGTTATACAGTGAGTAGAGCAGGGAGAGAGAGCTAAAGGAAAATTGCTCACGTCAGACCCGGGTCAGCTGCCCTCACTCTGTAAATTCAATGCCATGCTTCAGTGGCAGAACCGTGAGGTGTAGTGTTACCTCTGGTGATCTGAAGTCTGTTAGACAAACCACACTGATAGCAACTACAGCTTCACTCTCACCCTGAAATAAGAGGGAAACACCCAGACAAAAAAACAAAAAACCCAGGCTTGGAAGCAAGAAATTCCCAGATCCTATGATAGATCCACACAGGCCTGTGAAAGACAGAGAGAGAGAGAGAGAGAGAGAGAGGGAGTTGGAAATGAACTAAAAATACATTCATGCATTCTTCTTCTTCTTCTTCTTTATTATCCTCATATATTCATTATTTATTGTCAGTAATGATAGGCTTCATGCACACACACACACACACAGTTACACGTGGGGGAAAATAAAATTAACCATTTCACTGAAAGGGATGTTTCTGGGAAGTGAGAGGAAACCAGAAAACCTGGAGGAAGCCTTCCTGGACATGGACATGCACAGAAACTCCTGAAACCTAAGTTCAGATTAAATATGGGACTCAAGATACTATCTGCTGCACCATCATGCTTTCATGTGATGAAAGGTTTCTAAATTCTGGTGAAAAATGAGTCATAAGCAATCGATTTTAAAATAAAACTGAGACAGTTAAAAAATGTAAGCTTTACAGGCAATTGAAGACACTTAGGTGGTTGTATTGCTGAAATCAACGTAGTACTAAGACAAGCCTCAAACTTCAAACTTTAATACCATTCTTGATTCCATGACAGTAACCAAAACCACAGTAAAACATTAACAGCAGTTAAATGACTGAATAACAAAGCCTCAAATTGCTATGACACCCTTGATGCATATCTAATGACAAATAACCCCTGCAGTTTTGTCTGCAAACAGGCAGCAGTGGGTGTAAATACAGTACTGGGTCTTTATTTTAATAATATTATATATATATATATATAATGATTGTACATAATTTTACTAAAATGATTTATCATGATACACCAATCATGATTGCCAAAAGTTTTGGGACACCCCTCCAAATTCAGGGGTTGTTTTTCAGGAGTTGGACTTGGCCCCTTAGTTCCAGTGAAAGGAACTCTTAATGCTTCAGCAAACCAAGACATTTTGGACAAAAGACTGTGAGCCAGGCGAAAACTGGGACGTCTGCCTTTACATGCACATTAATTTAATATGGAGTTGGCCTACCCTTTGCAGCTATAACAACTTCAACTCTCCTGGGAAGGCTTTCCACAAGGTTTAGGAGTGTGTTTATGGGAATTTTTCACCATTCCACTAGAAGAGCATTTGTGAGGTCAGGCACTGACTCAGTCACTGGCTCACAGTCTCCACTGTAATTCATCCCAAAGGTGTTCTATCAGGTTGAGGTCAGGACTCTCTGAAGTTCCTCCACACCAAACTGGTGTGCAGTCATGTTGGAACAGGAAGGGGTCATCCCCAAACTGTTTCCACAAAGATAAGAGCATGAAATTGTCTTGGTATGCTGAAGCATTAAGAGTTCCTTTCACTAGAACTAAGGGGCTGAGCCAAACCCCTGAAAAGCAACATCTGAATTCACTGATTTGGAGGAGTGTCCCAAAACATTTGGCAATATAGTGTAGATTGTATAGCATAATATTTATTGCATATTCATTTTTATATATATATATTACAATATTTATTGTATAGCAGCTACATGATTAGGTAAGTGCAAAAGTGAACATGCAATACATGGCTGTGCACTTGGGTGGTACAGCATTGCAGATGCTACCCTTAATGTCCTCCTTCCCCAACTCCTGACATCAGAATATCTCTCAGAAGGCTAATACTCCAAAAAAAATTCATGCAAACTTTTAATCGATCATTGTTCTTTCATAAAATCAATGTAGACACAAAGCCAATTTTCTGCAAATGCAATTTTCTCATATGGCAGCCTTTACTTGAACACGCCACTGTTGCAATATTTCTGTCACATTATTTTTGCTGTAATGCACAGTGAATTAAAGATGCCACACAGTACAGAACATTTCATCTGCTACACCTTACCATACCCGAAAACATTTCTTAAAGAAAGGGCCATGATATATATATATATATATAGGGAGAATTCTTTCTTTTGTTCAAAATGTCTTTGCAGCTATACTACACTATTTTGCACTGACAATGTCAGTCTTTGTCTCTCATTCTCTCCCTCTCTGAAGCCTAGTGTTAATACAGCTGCTGTTGTCCACCATCCCCCATCTGTCTTTCCCTCCATGTCTGTCTTTTTCTTCTTTCTTTCAGCGTGTGTGTGTGTGTGTGTGTGTATGTATGTCTTTCTGTGTCTCTCGTTTGCATTCACCCCTCCATCACCCCTCCCTTTTCTCATGCTGTCTCTGACGTAATGAACAGCCGGTATATATCGGCCAGTAAGATTACAGAAGCTCAGCAGCTCGTCAGCCTCCTCCGTCTTTCTCCATTTCTTCACCGCTCATTCGTTCATTCTCACTCCGTCTTTTTCTCCCCACAGTGCACGCGGTTGTGTCAAAGATGGCAGAAGCTTTCGTCGGCACGTGGAACCTTAAGGAGAGCAAGAATTTCGATGAGTATATGAAAGCCCTTGGTGAGTGTATGATTGAATCAGTGAGGGTGTGCAAATATTTGTGTGTGTGCGCGTGAGAGAGAGAGAGAGAGAGAGAGAGCAGGTGCTTCAGTGCAGCGCGTGAATCTCTGCGAGCACGCGAACGCAAATGAAATCGTGTGGAGTCAAGCAAATTTATTTTTTAGAGAGGAGGAATCTAAAAATGCATGCGAATGCGTGTATATGGACGATGCTAGTGTGGTGCAGGGTGGATCCCGCACACACACACACACGCGCGCGCGCGCGCTCTGATGGTTCACACCCACGCAGAGCTACATTGGAGCACGTGGGCATGAATATCTCGTCAGTGAATTAAGTAGCGTGACATTTTGCCTGTTATTATTATTTATTCATATTTTTTTTTACCTAGGGTTATACACGTTTTTCATCCCTTTAATTTTTTTTTGATCTGATGAGAAATTTAACTATAGATGTGGTTTGGCCACAAATGAATAGAACACCATATTCTTGTTATTGTACTGTGTAAAGCAACGAGATCATAAAAGGTTTATTATAATTACAGCAAATGTAATTGATGGTCTATGTTTGGTATAGTAGAACACCCTTTTCCTCCAGGGTGAATGATGTTAGTCACCCAGCCCCTGTGCAGGATTAAATAAGCAAATTTCATACACTTGATATGGATTTAATACACCCACAGGCAGAATTGCCACTGTTTTTTGGATTCTCATACCCAAAAAAAGCATGTGGGGAAATCAAGCAGCTTATAGGAGACCATTTAGTATTGTTTGAAGCTTGTGTTGACTTGACTTTGTGTTGATGTCAAACAAGACTAAATCAACACGTTTAGACCAGCAGTACTGTACCAACTTGCCCAAGATCTCACACACACAAACGCACAAATGTGCAATCCTGGTTAAAAAAACCCCCTGCTTATTCCAGCGTAATGCTTTGTGTTTAATAATGTAAGCAAGATCATGCTAATAGTTCTTGGAAGACCAGCTTTACTAGCAAGGCACTGCCTGCTAAATCAATTGTGGAAAGAAATGTTGACGTAAGCATCAACCCCCCCCTCCATGGATAAGAAATTTATTTACACCCTACAGTAGCACTGTGGCCTATGGGAGTAGCTTTGAGAAACTCCAAAGAAAAGAGTTTGTAAGAAGAGGAAATGTGTCTGGTGGAGAAAATGTTTCCTTCTGAGAAACCACTTCTTCAATCAGGTTATAAAACATATAGCAGTAGTTTGTCAGGGTGACTGGTCATATGGTGAACTCTTTAAACCTTAACCTTGTCCATTATAGCTCACTCTACAGAAAAAAATCAATATTCAGTGCTTACTCTGGCTATCGGCGGTAGACTGCTAATGTTGATTTGACCCTTTTGACCGTTCCAGACTTTGTAACTAGCAAGGACATGGTCACCCATGGTTAACCTGTGAATGTTGGTAAGGGTTTGCGTGTCATTTAGTGAATATCCGCTGCCCTGTCCATTACCCCCCACTGTGAAATTTCCATTGACTATTTTATGTAAGAGTGGAAAATTGGATTATTCCAAGCCATTTTAATACACAGAAGTATTTATCGCTTTGTTTAATGTGGGAAAGGTCAATGTCTAACTGGAATACTTTATTGACTTAACATGCATGTGTGAGTTGTATTTTCAAGACGACGTACAATTATGTAAAATTTTGTACTGTTTCGGTTTGACCTCCGAACTTACGCATATATTTGTGTGTGTGTGTGTACTAGGTGTCGGTTTTGCGACACGCCAGGTGGGCAGCATGACCAAACCCACCACCATCATTTCCATTGAAGGTGATGTCATCACACTAAAGACAGTCAGCACCTTCAAGAGTACAGAAATCAACTTCAAGCTGGGAGAGGAGTTTGATGAGACCACAGCAGATGACCGTAAAGTCAAGGTGCGTTTGAGTACACTTATCAATGAGGAACATTATGAAACCACTTTACACTGGGCCCCCAGTGTGCTGACCATGATGCTTCCGCTGCTGAACTGCCCCCTTGTCGTCCTTACAAAAGAACCTTTGAGAAGTAACAAAAGTTACAGTGTTGAGCTAGCTGCCTATATCCATTACATAAATGATGTTTAGCTGCTGCGCTGATGGCCTGTTACTGTAATAGCGGCTTGTCAAACATACCCCTCAGTGTAACCAGTGATGTGTAAACTAGTCCAATTGCAGACCATTGAATTAATTACAGGCTAATTCTAGCTAAACATTTTAATGATTGAAACATTTTTATTTAATAAATGGAAGCAGTGGAACAATATTAGCCTATTCGGGTACATCGGGACATAAACTTTATGAATGTTTAAGTCAACACGGTTGAGTAGAGGAAAAATAAAGATAATGCTTTTGATAATGCTGTGATTACAAAGTGGTAGAAGCTGAGGTGTGGTTATGTTACAGGATTAAAAGTAGTAAATAAAAAAGCACTTTTTTTACTGACCTTGATCTTCATGTGTGTTTTTCAGTCAGTGGTGACCATTGAGGGGAATAAGCTGATTCACATTCAGAGATGGGAGGGCAAGGAGACGTCACTTGTCCGAGAAGTTAATGGAAACAGCCTCACACTGGTCAGTAGAGCTTGTGAACTAATTGTGTGTCCAGCTTGTGGTGATCTTTGCTGGCTGGAAACCGCATTATTTGCATTCTTAAAAGAATGTTCAATGCTTTTGTTTTTTTAATTGTACTCTATTTTCTCTCTTTCTGACAGACACTAACCCTTGGCGACGTGGTCTGCACACGATCCTACCTGAAAGCAGAGTAAAGTTTCTCCTACAACTGTCTTTGTTCTTACTGAAAAAGCCTTTGCCTTGTGAAGTGTGTTTCCTACAGTTGTCAATAGTCCATGTTTCAAAGAAAGTAATAAATCTCAGCTTACATCCCCATAAACATGGTCATTTTGTTGTTTTTCTGATGTAATCTATTGTGAGCGCATGGCCTCGTCATTAAATTCCTCACATTGAAGTGGTCAGCACTGAGGCTCTGCATCACCGTGCCATCCCAAATCCATCACGCAGACTATTTATACAGATTTCCAGCAACCGATCCAAGCTCCTGTGTTGGTCTGCTATGTAACGGCCTGTTTGCTGGGACTGTGTCCTGTACGTCTAATTTAAGCATGTTCCCATATCCATGTCACGTGTTTTCTAATTTAAGCTGATGACTGGCTTTGGTCAGTTCAGTGGGTAAGGAGGTCATGTAGGAATGACTTCCCCTTGACCTTTCACCTCCACATCCCAACCACTCTAGTCATGTACTTTACCACTATTTTTCATATTGCAACAAACTGAAATATTAAACAATCGAGTTTGTACTTCAGCACTTTTATTTCTCCATCAGTCCCCCCCCCATTCAACAAGTCATAATTTTTTATAAAATGGCTTTCAGACACAAACAGGAAAGTTGACCGCTCTAAGATCAGTGCAGGTGTATATACACACACAAATGACTTCTACAGCTAGACATGTGAACTCGATGACCTGAGCTCCAGAGCTCATTTCTGTGTCTTGTGCTTATGTTTCTTGTGCTTTTTCTTCTTTTCCGAATGTGTATGGGAGTGTCTTGCCCTTTTGGCATCATCACTACTGTCTGACGATGATCTCTCTCGCTTTCTCTCTTTCTTTTTCTTCTCCTTCTTGGCTTTCTTTTCCTGTGGCAGAGAGAAATCATATAATATAAGAAACACGTGAGTTTTTTAAATGGGGAAAAAAAGAAAAGAAATCCCAGTAAGTAAAAACAAGAGAGATGATTTGTACTAAAGCAGAAGGAGCTTTTATAAGAAGAGATGGGGGGAAAAAAAAGATTGATTGCTCGCTATGGGGTGGGGCTGAGGGGTGTTTTGCAACCTTCTTTCTTTTCTGCGGCTCTGATTGGACAGTCTGGCTGGCTGGTTCCTCCTCCTCTTCTGGCACCAAACTATACTGTTTCTCCCCTGGCTGTGAGAAACAGTCCTTTGCAAAGTGACCTAAGAGCAAACACATGCACGGGAATTAACACACACACACACGTATCTGGACCTTGGGCCTTTCACATACTTTGATAGTCCCATAGAGCCGTTCCCATACAGATGTTTAGCCTTAGATCAAGCCATAGCAATGCTTAGAGGACATAAAGTGTTTACACAGCTTTTCAGATGTGAAATCCAAACGCTTTCCCAGCACATGCAAACTTATTGTTATAACAAAGTTAAAGCATTGATATAACCAAAGCCTGTCATTTTTCATTTTAAATAAATGTTAGTTTGGTGTAATATTAACACAAAGCACTACAATATAAAAATTCAAAGGATTAAAAAAATTAAAAATAATTTATTTTGTGCTGCAGCTCAGTACACACACACATTTTATCAAGCAATGTTCCTTCATTTGTCTTCAGTAACTAATTCATCCTGCTAAAATTCACAGAGTCCTCAGAGCTAATCACGGGAACGCTGGACACGAGACAGGAATACACCCTCGATGGGATCATCACAGCACTCACAAGTTCACACACACTTTCACACCTGGGAGAAATTTCAATTTACTTATCAAGCTGCACGCCTGTGTTTTTGGAGGTGGGAGGAAATCTACACAATGTCAAACTCAACACAAAAAGGACTGACTCAGGGAACTTGGAAATGGGAGACATTTTGCTGCTTTGGAAATCAAACTAACAAAATGGTGAACGTTTATAGCTATCTGCTATTTATAAGTAGCAGTATCAATCACTTTGTCATTCTTTATAATTCACAGGAAACGTGTAGGGGGGCAGTGTGTGTGTGTATATATATAACATACTTCTGATGTATTATAATTAATTGGTTGAATAGGGAGGGATTTAGTTAATAGACTTGTGTTCAAGATTCAAGAAGTTCATTGTCATATGCACAGTGAAAACACAACGGTTTAGACCACACAATGAAATTCTTACTTTGCATGTCTCCCTATTGCACGTTTCTGTTTCAGTAAAATTTAAAAAGGACCATGTGATTTGTTTTGCTGATATCTTGCCCTTAAAATATTTGGGAAGGGGTTTGCACTGTTGAAGCTTTAGTGTAATTTACAGCAATTAACAGTAATTATTCTCTATCCTATGCAGAGATTCTGCTCAGATCATTGTAATGGTGTTTATTCTGTGGTTTTATAATGTCCTGTATGAAATCATTCGTACCTGTGCACCCACACTTCTTACAGGTAGTATTAAGCACAGCCTCTAGAGTGATCTTCTGACTCGTGTGATCCCGGAACTGCCTTCGTCTGCGTGCATCCTGCCTTATATATGTACATACACAGTGATTATACATTCAGATGGATAATGCCTATAGCCAAAATAAAACAGAATAGAAAAGAATCCATATAAAGTCATATACATGAATAAATGCAATGTTACTTAAAGACTACATACTCAGCCATCACATTGTTGGGATCGAGGTCCCGCCCTGTGCCTTGATTAACAGCTTTCATGGAAAATGCAAGCTTGATTTTATCGTCATTAATCTGGCAAAAAAACAGGAAAAGAATATAGCGTTGTTTTGAAGAGTTTCCATTGTATTACTCGTACATAAGGAATATGCAGCATCAAAACGAATGAGAAATTAGTTATAAAGCACTTTGTTCATTATGATTCTGTGTGCTTACCTCTCTGCCTATGACTTTAATCCACACTTGCTCACCAACATCGACAATTTCAGCAGGATTATCAACCCGTGAGGCAGACATGTCGTTCTTATGGACTAGACCTGAGAGAGCACATATTTTTCAATTCATTTCAATATATATATAACGTCTTGTACAATGGAAATGGTCTCAAAGCAACTTTACAAAAGAAGAGAAACAGAGAAAGAAAATTATTAAATTAAATTAGTCAACTATTTTATCCCTATTTTATCCTTAATGAGCAAGCCTGTGGTGACGGTGACAAGGAAAAACTCCCTGTGAGTTGAGAGGAACCAGGCTCAGAAGGGAACCTCATCCTCATTAGGATGACACTGGACAGCAAATAATGTAACTGTAACTGATTAATATCCTTTCTACAACAGCTTTCAGCAGCTGAACAGAGTTCATTATAGGCACTAATTCCTTGTTGTCACAAGCTGACAGATGTAATGGCAGATCTGTGACGGTGTGAAAGTCCCCAAGTGGCTCTGTCCACAGTATATGTATTCTGAAAAACTTCCATCCATTTTCAGTACTCATAATTAGTCAAGCAATTCAAAGACTTACCATGTTTTCTGTATCCTGGAATCTTAACAAAAGCACCATATGTTGTAACAGAAGCCACCTGCAAAACAGAGTGAGATGAAAATGTTTGAAAGAAACCACACACATCCCATGTCTCTAATTAGATGATGTTAGTGCTGACCTCTCCTCTTAGAACGCTGTACAGCTCTGGTAGTCCATCCAGCCCAGCTGGCTCTCTGCTGCGCTCACCGGCCATCACAACTCTAACACACACAAAAGCAACTAATATTACTACCTTTATTAATACTAACTCCCCCCTCCTTTTTAGGACAAAACTACCATTCAGGTTCATTTTACACTGTACATGTACAATCATTAACTGTGGTATGAAAAAAAGACCACCATAGAAACACTGCTGATCAGATGTTAGGTGAGTTGATAACTAATAATTCATCCTGAAACAGTGATACAGAAATGGTGCAGTGTGTGTTGCACTGGTAAATCTCATGCAGCAGATTTGTTACGTACAGGTTTATTCATTCATTCCTTTTCAGTGACCACTTTATACTGGTCAGGATCTCAGTGAAATCAGAGCAAGAGGCATGATTGCAACCTGGGATGGGATGCCAGACAACTTCTGTCCTAGCTCTGTGTTGTTGTTTTAGTGACTGAAACACTATGTTGTTTATGTAATCACCAGGGTCCTATGTAATCACCTAGGTCACTATGTACTGTGTCAGCTATATGTGGTTGAAATGACAATAAAAGCTTCTTGACTTGACAGTTCTTCAGTGTGCACGCATTCACACACTACTTCATACCCAGGGCCAATTTAGCATCGTCACCCATGAACCTACTGGCTTTAGCAGGAAACAGGAGAATCCAGAGGAAACCCACCAGGAGAACACATGCACAGGAACTCCACACAGCCAGTAACCTGAGATCAGGACTGAACAGGAGACCCTGGAGCTGTCAGATGTATTTGTATGGGCAAAATAATTACACTGCAGTAAATACACTGCAAATGGTCAGTTAGAATACCCATCAACAACTGCTGTGTCTGATGCACTCACACCAGTGCAGCACACATTACCTGGTCATAATAATGTCCGAGTCTTTGTGGCCCTGAGACTGATAGATATCTGGTCACGTGACTAATCGAAGTGGGCGGAGAAATGGATTGATGGCAACAAAACAGACTACACTTATTAATAATAAACGTATAAAATGCACCTATACGGTAAACTACAGGTTTTTTTTACTTTATCCAAGTGTAACGAATTTAAGACCTTGCATTTAATTCATTTATTAAATATAACACCCTTAAACGAATCAGCCATCTTTCATTGCGTGTAAGATTTTATTTTAGGGCAAAAAAGATCACATAGAGATCATGAGATCATGCAGAACTTACCGTTTTTTGTTATAAGCGTTTTATTTCCAACAAAGAATAAGACCAAAAAAAAAACAATCACCCTGCATTAACATGTTTTCTTCCCTTGTGTGCACGAGGTTCGACTTCCAGTTCAAAGAGCGCCTTGAAACAGATAGCAGCCAATAAGATCTTCATAACATTAGCGAACCAATCAGAACGCGTCTACTGCGGCGGAAGGGTTTCCTTAACCCGAGTGAGCGCTTAATGGCGGACGGCGGACGGTGGACTGCTTAATTCATACACACTCCAGCCACGAGAGAAAACTGCGATCTTTCTTTTTCTGTTTGGTTCCTGAAGGGCCGCCGCTTTAAAAACAACAATGATCGAAGCTGTGAAGCGAGGCGCGGAGATGGCCCTGGTTCCCGCGGGGGTGAAGAGGCCGAGGACCGAGCTGGTGGCAGCGGCGCAGTCGCAACAACTCGCTACTATGGTACTGCATGTGCTGCTGACTCCATTAATGATAAACTCATGATAAACTTTCTGATTTCAGCAACTAGTGCACTTTTTTATCAAGGTAGAAGCGATTTGGGACAGAGCCAGGGTTATACTTGCACCATAATGGCCAAAATAATCATGGTCATAAAAACATGGTTATAATCAGTTATAATGCATCACAGCCTGTTTGGTAGCACAATAGTCTGAGGGTATTTTTTATTTTTATTTTATAATTAAGACTTTAAACAGTGCGTTATTAACCTACAAAACCTTTACATGAATGATCAAAGTAAATCATAGAAATTGCATGTGGATATGAATATGGAAACCAAAATGGAGTGTAAATAATTGAATATAGTAGGAAAACACAGTTCCAGCCTTGGATCAGCTCAAAGTGTGTTTTGTCATTTCCTCAAGCTGATCCACTGATTTCAATGAACAGCACAAACACAGATCTTGCATATTGAGCACAGGACACAAATAGGTTAATTTAACTTTCTAGCCTGTAGTTCTGTGTTAAATTGTGTCTATTTGTCACATATATAGTACTGCACAGTGAAAATTTTTTCTTCACATATCCCATCCTTGGAGGTTTGGGGTCGGAGCTCAGGGTCAGCTATGATGCAGCGCCCCTGGAGCAGGGTGGGTTAAGGGCCTTGCTCAAGGGCCTAATGGTGGAAGCTTGATGGTGCTGGGGCTTGAACACTGATCCCAGCTGCCCAGAGCTTTAACCACTGAAGCTACCGCTGCCTGTGTTGCCTTATGTAGCACCAGGGTCCTATCGGAATGTTGTTTTATATAACTATGTACTGCATCAGCTATATGACACCTCTTGACTTGACTAGTCCTATGACTTTTCTCCTAACTTGCTAGCAGAAGCTTATAGACAACTCATGGCTCTAATTTTGCACTGAAAATGGACATATGGAATCGGTGCATCTCTAAAGCAAGGTTCCATGTTATGCCATCAAAAACACAGACAAAATGTGTCGAAAGGGATTTTATAATTTAATGATGCTGCCTCAAGTCCACTGCTAAGTTATCAGTGATCATTATTAACTGAACAGTTGAACAATGTGATGTATTATCTTTGTGTGTGTGTTTCATAGGGTCCTCCACGCAGCTCCAGTTTGCAGGCTCCTATAATGTTGTTGTCTGGGCATGAAGGAGAAGTCTACTGCTGCAAGTTTCACCCTAATGGCTCCATGCTTGCTTCTGCCGGATTTGACCGCCTCATATGTACGACATTTCACTAAGTACTTTTTAAAAACCCCACTGCGTTTGTTTGTAGTTGTGATGCTTTTCTGTGTATCTGTGCCATGTTTTGGTGGGTACATCTCAGAGCGGCCCTTTAATTGCAAACGTCTACCAAAACACTCAGTTTTATCACTGACTGTGCTCAGGGTTCAGCTCACTCTGTAAGATTTAAACTGATTAAAGCCACAGTTAATGGTGTTTTAGTATTCTGAGTAAAACTAATGCTTCTTGTAATGTCTGCCCACTTTGTGGTCTTCTTGGCAGGTTCTTATTTCAGTCTCTAGTAAAACAAAGGGTATTTTGAAGGCTTGTAGCATGTCCAGCATGTATTTTGTGTGTTTCACATATTACTGGCTGTTATTTGACTAATTAGTGTAACTAAATGTAATTTCTTTGTCTTTAAATATGGAATATTTCTGAAACGCTGTTTGTGTCTTGTCCAGTGTTATGGAACGTGTATGGAGAATGTGAAAACTTTGCCACACTAAAGGGCCACACCGGAGCTGTAATGGAGCTTCATTATAACACAGACGGCAGGTTCGTATGTTCTCAAGTTGATACAAACTTTGCACAGCGCTCTAACACCTATTTTCCTCATGTGATTAGTAATTTGGAGAGGTTGAGTTCTTTGACCAGCCCTGGTGTAAGTTTAGAGTGCTTTCACATATACGCCTGTTTGACTCCAACATTGGCACCTGGTTCCATACGAATTGGTTCCCACATTGGTTTGATTGCAGCGACAACAAGCAGTCTGGGTGCAGGAAGTGAACTAACATGCTGTCTGTGTTTTGCATCATTTCATGTGAAATGCTAAACTTGGCACTGACTCACCGTTCCACATGTTTGTTCTCTATGATTTCTGTACTTCTATTTGGCACAGGGTTTTTTTTTTTTTCACCCACATGGCACTCAATCTAAATGTTTTTGTTGTTTGGTTCATTTGTTTGTTCAGTGTAAAATCAAACCAAGTCAAGTAGCAAAGATGCAAAAGAATCAGTTTCTCTCTTACTTGGCAACTGTGACAAATAAATGTGTTAAGGTGCAAACTGAACCAAAGGGCAGAGCTACAGTACAACAGAAGCACTTTATGTTCAAGGAAAATTGCCAGCTTTGGTTTAGAAATTTATTTGAAAATTAAAAACTATGTATGTATATAGATAATTTTAGTCTTTGTGCTCCTATAATATACATGCACTTTTATTGTTTTCTGATTACTGAAAAAGAGTTATGAGATGAGTTATGAGTTTTCATTCACACCCACATGCACATGCTTTTTGCACTGTGTAAGTCAACTCTGCTGGCTATGCTTTTTAAACACTGTTTCTGATGTCTGTGTCCGTTTTCCCTCCAGTCTGCTCTTTTCAGCCAGTACGGATAAGACCGTCTGTGTGTGGGACAGCGAGACTGGCGAGCGTGTGAAGAGACTGAAAGGTCACACATCCTTTGTAAACTCTTGTTTTCCTGCCCGCCGTGGACCACAGCTGGCCTGCACTGGCAGTGATGACGGAACTGTGAAGGTAAATAAGACAGAAATCAGAAATGCATGACGATTAGCTACACATGAGAGACAAGAAGAGATTAATCAAATCTTTGTTTTGTTGAACACCGAGTTCAGGTTCTGTTCAGCAGGCAAGTTGAATCAGATCTATTTTAGGCTGTTTGATCTGGGCTGAAAAGATTTTTTTGCAGTGATGATTGTATCAAATGTATTAAAGTGTCCAGTACTTCCAGTATTCTGGACCAGTCAAATAATTACATGTGTGGTGCTTCTTGGCACTAGGAATTTGCAGTGAGACAAATCTCAATGATGCCACATCTATCTGAGGAGTATCTGGAGTATAAATAAGTCAAATTAGCCCTGGCATTATTTTCTCTTACGTTGTTTAGTATATTTAAGTTAGGTTAAGTTGTCTTTATTTGTCACATATACATTACTGCACAGTGAAATTCTTTCTTCACATATCCCATCCTTGGGAGTTGGGGTCAGAGTGCAGGGTCAGCCATGATGCAGCCCCCTGGATCAGGGTGGGTTGGGGGCCTTGCTTAAGGGCCCAGTGGTGGCAGCTTGGCGGTGCTGGGGATTGAACCTCGATCTTCCGGTCCTTAACCACTTGAACTACCACCACCCCAGCCTAACCCAGATAGATGGGAACTCCAGTAATAAAGAACAGGGCATTGAATGCTCTCATCCAAGGATGTTCAGCTGCAGTGGCTGGTCTCCACTATCTACATGGAAGCACAAGTTTATCTGGTTATTCCTGGAAGAATGGGGAACATGTGAATTTTTTTTGTTTTGTATACACTTTTTTTGTAAGAACAACAGTTTGGGCAAAAAAAAAGTACATTTACATTTCTGGCATTTGGCAGAACTCACAACCTTCTGACCAGTAGTCCAAACACCTTAACCACTAAGCTCCTTGGAGGGTTGGGGTCAGAGCACAGGGCGAGCCATGATGCAGTGCCCCTGGAGCAAGGGGGGGTGGTTAGTGGCCTTGCTTAGGGGCCCAACAGTGACCGCTTGGTGGTGCTGGAGCTTGAATCCCAATCTTCCAATCAACAACCCAGAGCCTTAATCACTTGAGCGACCACCGTTCGCAGCCGTTATTTGCTGTTATTCTCTGTAAATACGTGATGTGTACTATAAATAAAAATTGGATTTGAAATTTGATCCTGTTTCCACAGTGAGGCAAATTTTATTTATAGACAGTCTGGATGTAATACATTCTGACAAACCTACATATGTTAATGTAACATAAATCAGCTTCTGAAAAGTAAACACTCCGTAAGACAATTGTAGTAAAATAAATAGAATTTAACGGTCTTGATCATGAATGCAGACACAATAACAATGCAGAATTGTTAGTGTGGTGTATTGTTGTCAAGTAATTATGAATGTTTGGTTAAAAAAATGAATTGTTCCTTGGTTTTCAGCTGTGGGACATCAGGAAGAAGGCATCAGTTCATACGTTCCAAAACACGTACCAGGTTCTAAGTGTTACCTTCAACGACACCAGTGACCAGATCATCTCAGGAGGCATCGACAATGACATCAAGGTTCATCATCCAGAATGTCAGACATGTTCACACGCTGCCTCGGCTTGTGTTTGTCAGTGGGTTTCTTTACGTGTGTATGTTTGTGTATGTTGCAGGTATGGGACCTGAGACAGAATAAGCTGATTTACAGCATGCAGGGACATGGAGACTCGGTGACGGGTCTCAGTCTCAGCTCAGAGGGATCCTATTTACTGTCCAACTCCATGGACAACAGTGGTGAGTGGCTGCTTTTGATATGTGAGAGAGAGAAAGAGATGCAGACTCTGATCGTGAGATTAAAATATTGTGTTGTTAAATCCTCTTTAAGATAATCTCTCCTCTGTGATTTAGTGCGTGTCTGGGATATCCGTCCATTTGCCCCTAAAGAGAGATGTGTGAAGATTTTCCAGGGAAATGCCCACAATTTTGAAAAGGTAAGTCAGAAAATAAAGTGCAGTAATGGTAGTCTTTTGTAATAATTACACAGTTTAATACAGGTTATACAGGGCAGGTGGATGATCTGTTTTCTCTAATCTTTAAAATTTGGTTAAAAAAAAAAAACAGGTTGAAGATTTTTTTTTGTTGTTGCACATTGCCAGTCAGAGTTTTGGACACGCATGCTTATTTGAAGGCTTTATTTATTTGTACTATTTTACATTCCTTTACAGCAGAGGTGTCCAATCTTATCCACAACAGGGCTGGTGTGGGTGCAGGTTTTCATACCAATCAAGCAGGAGCCACACCTGATTCCACCTGTTTAAAACTGATCTTGGCTTTCGATAGACTCAGGTGTGGCTTCTGCTCGGTTGGAATGAAAACCTGCAACCACACCGGCCGTTTGTGGATACGATTGGACACCACTGCTTTAGTGATAACAAATAAAGCCAATTTAACAGCTTTATTTATTTATTTTTATATATAGATTATTTCTTTATATATATATATATATATATATATATATACAAGAAAAAAAAAATTAATTTGAAGCAGTCTCTGGCAAAAGAATTTCCTTTGATTAATACAGTTCTATCTTATACATAATGCGAATCTGTCACTGCTTTTCGAAGGTTACAAATGTTTCATGGGGCAAAACATGTTATTTGTTACCTATAAGTAGTTAGTAATACACCAATATTGCATTACAAATCTAGTTAGTACTATGTACAGTGAGGGGAAAAAAATTATTTGATCCCCTGCTGATTTTGTACGATTTTGCACTGACAAAGAAATGGTCAGTCTGTAATTTTAATGGTAGGTGTATTTGAACAGTGAGAGACAGAATAACAAAAAAATCCATAAAAACGCATTTCAGAAAAGTTCTACATTGATTTGCATTTTAATGAGTGAAATAAGTATTTGATCCCCTATCAATCAGAAAGATTTCTGGCTCCCAGGTGTCTTTTATACAGGTAACAAGCTGAGATTACAGTAGGAGCACTCTCTGGGAGTGCTCTTAATCTCAGCTCCTTAACAGTATGAAAGACACCTGTCCACAGAAGGAAGCAATCAATCAGATTCCAAACTCTCCATCATGGCCAAGACCAAAGAGCTGTCCATGGATGTCAGGGACAAGATTGTAGACCTACACAAGGCTGGAATGAGCTACAAGACCATCGCCAAGCAGCTTGGTGAGAAGGTGAGAACAGTTGGTGTGATTATTCCCAAATGGATGAAACACAAAAGGACTGTCAATCTTCCTTGGTCTGGGGCTCCATGCAAGATCTCACCTCATGGAGTTTCGATGATCATGAGAACGGCAAGGAATCAGCCCAGAATTACACTGGAGGATTTTGTCAATGATCTCAAGGCAGCTGGGACCATAGTCACCAAGATAACAATTGGTAACGCACTACGCCGTGAAAGACTGAAATCCAGTAGCACCCGCAAGGTCCCCCTGCTAAAGAAATCACATGTACAGGCTCATCTGAAGTCTGCCAGTGAACATCTGAATGATTCAGAGGAGAACTGGGTGAAAGTGTTGTGGTGAAATGAGACCAAAATCCAGCTCTTTGGCATCAACTCAACTCGCTGTATTTGGAGGAGGAGGAATGCTGCCTATGACCCCAAGTACACCATCCCCAGGTGACAGGACAACTGCACTGCATCAAAGGGATGATGGACGGGGCCATGTACCATAAAATTTTGGATGAGAACCTCCTTCCCTCAGCCAGGGCATTGAAAATGGGTTGTGGATGGATATTCCAGCCTGACAATGACCCAAAACACACGGCCAAGGCAACAAAGGAGTGATTCAAAAAGAAGCACATTAAGGTCCTGTAGTGGCGTAGCCAGTCTCCAGACCTTAATCCCATAGAAAATCTGTGGAGGGAGCTAAAGGGTCAGCCACAAAACCTTAATGACTTGGAGAGGATCTGCAAAGAGGAGTGGGCCCAAATTCCTTGAGATGTGAGATGTGTGCAAACCTGGTGGCCAACTACAAGAAATGTCTGACGTCTGTGATTGCCAACAAGGGTTTGCCACCAAGTACTAAGTCATGTTTTGCAAATGGGTCAAATACTTATTTCACTCAATAAAATGCAAATCAATGTATAACTTTTTTTGAAATGTGTTTTTCTGGATTTTTTTTGTTATTCTGTCTCTCACTGTTCAGATAAACCTACCATTAAAATTACAGACTGATCATTTCTTTGTCAGTAGGCAAACGTACAAAATCAGCAGGGGATCAAATCATTTTTTCCCTCACTGTAGCTACTCAGAAATCCTGTATCATTGCTGTATCGGTTATTATAGAACTAAATTTCAACTATTTTCAGCCACATTAATGTCATTAAAGCTGTATAAACATATACATATTTTATCTGCTGTCCACTTTTGAAGGTTAGTGTTTGTCCAGAGAAAAGCCAGCTGAATAAGACGTACAAATTTACACCCACATTTTGTCTGTGGAGCTGTGAATGATTCCTGAATACACATCAACTATTTTTATTAGATAGTGTTTCATCTCTCTTCTCACTCACTCCCACATTGTATTATCTTATCCTTTCTTTTGAGATCATCTCTCCTAATGAGCAACTGCACGTTATGCCTTTGTGATGGTGGAAACCGATGCATGTACTAAATGTTTTATGGATTTCTTTTGTCTGAAGAATCTTCTACGCTGCTCTTGGTCAGCAGATGGCAGTAAGATAGCGGCAGGCTCCGCTGACAGGTAAGAGACCGTGTGCCTACAGAACTATATAAGCATTCATATTAATGATCGGTGTATAATTCTGCGTGTTTGCTTTTTTAGGTTTGTGTACATCTGGGACACGACCTCTCGTAGAATCCTTTATAAACTTCCTGGCCATGCAGGATCAGTCAACGAGGTGGCCTTCCATCCTGAGGAACCTATTGGTATATACACCTAAAATTCTACCATTTTATCTTTAACACAGAGGAAATTTAGAGTGTGTGTCTAGAAAGTAAGAAATCTGGAGTCTTTGCTTGTTGTGTTCTATTTAATTTCATGATGGATGTTTTCTTCTTCCACAGTTCTTTCTGGATCCAGTGATAAGCGCCTCTACATGGGGGAAATTCAGTAGTGTGTGTGTGCGCGTGCGAGTGTGTATGTGAGTGTGTGTGCGTGCATGAGTGCGACCGTGCGTGTGTGGAGTCAGCATGGGGATTAATGGTTTTGAGAAACGGAAAAATTCAATTTTGTGACAGTCCTTTGCCAAGGATAAAAATGTTCATTTCCTTTTCTATGCTTTTAATAAACTCATTTTTGGAGAAAGGAATGTTGGTGTTCTTTTTATTTCTCAACAATATCTGGTTCTTTTTGCTGTCCCGATCAGCAGAATGTACAGGAATCTGAAAACAAGACTATCTTAAGCGATTTAACTTTAGCTACAGTGGAACTGCATTTGTTTGCTCAGTGTTTAGAGCTCTGCATGTTGATACATAAATACAGTAAATTGCAGGTTTGCATTCTGTCAAGACCATATAATTTATAACAAGACATTTAATAGGTTTCACAGATGTTCCTTCATGATCCAAACAAAACAAATTGCACCTTATTTCATGTTTGGACAAAGTTATATCTGTTTATAGGTTCGCGCAGTTCTTTGTAAAATATGAATGTGAAATATATGTTCTGTAAAAACTTGTGGATCCACTATTTGCTTCTTTTAACTGTCTCCTTCGTGTCCTCTGAACAGATCCTGATTCTGTCCGTCATCCTCCCTGCAAACTAGATTGTTCTGTGCTAGATTGTGTGCCCATTTTTCGGGAATGTCTATCTATCTATCTGTCTGTCGGAAGCAATCCAGAAGAAAGATTATAAAACTAAAACCCAATCTCACATTCATATAGAAACCATTACAATTAGTTTAACCTGGATAGTCTGAGGAATAATTTTGTGCATTTCACAGTTCATGTAAAAGCTATTATAAGTTGAGCTATGAAAAAATTACCAATTACAATCTGCAAAAAAAACCAAATCGTGTGTAACATTTTCTTGCAGCAGCAGAAGAGCCGGTTTCTGTGTTTTCATACAAGGATTACTGGCATTGTCTGGTGCTTTTTTAAAAAAAAATATATATATTTTTTTTTAAATATAAATAAATAGATGAACCACAGAAACTGCCAAAAAGAAAGGGATGTAAAGTGGCATCAAGCTGCAGACAGAGAAGTATAATTATAATAGTTATGATCTTAAGCAATTTATCTTTCATTCAACATTTAGACTAAATTATCGTCAAGACGTTTTTCATTTGTGCTGTCGTTCCTTTATTTTTCTTTCACTTTGCTGGTGAAAACCCTGGAGGCATGAAACGTTTGGCAAAAAAAAAGAAAGCAGAGCAGATCTAAAAGAAGTTGCGCAGGTAGAATTTGCTTATTAGTAGTCTATTTATCTAATAGTCAAACAGAAGATATTTATGGAAGGCTGCCATGACACAAACACTGAAATGTAAAAAGAAGTGCAAAAACACACAAACTCTATCACTTACATGATGCTAGGCCTTCTTGTGTATGGCAGGACCAGAATAAAATGTATACAGGTTGTAAAACACATTAGAAAGCAGCAAAGTTGCCAGCAGAATGCTAAATGTATAAAACAAGCAATCATTAAAAAGAATGGAAATTAAGGGTCTTTAGTATTTATTTAAAACTGCATGTGTGATGAGGTTCTGGGTATTTTTCCTTTGGTTCATGGTACATTATATCAGCTTGTTTTATCATGTCAGTGTTGTGTAGAACTACCATCACTACATGCCACAATAATAGAGAGTCACACACACTCATTATTGTGACATTGGCACTGATGATGTCCAAAAACATCTCAGACATATCCAGTGGTCTAGGTCCAAGCTCCAGGGACGGGTCATAACAGACTGCAGACAAAGCTCACTCTTTCTCCGAGTAGTACTATACTTCTTGTACTATCTTTGAGTAAAATCCCTGATCGTTTTGCTTGGCCATTTGCTTGGTATGGGTGAGTTTGTAATATTATCACTCGGCAATATTAATTAAGTGGAGGAGAGTACAGGATTAAACTATTTTATATTAAATAACTGGAAGTCAATATTATATTATTCTCTACATATTAATGTTATAGAAGTATCTCAAGTTCACAAGCTATCCTTACTTTATTATACGATAATATAAATGGTGCTAAATTACACACAGTATGAAGCTGTTTAATACATTTTATGTAGCATAAACCTGTAAATCTATGGAATTTATTTCTGATGGCTGGTTGTGGTAAAATCAAATATCTATTAATGGCTTGATGGTAAAACTATTAGGGTTGAGCAATGCAGGGTGTATTATATCACAAGGTGATAAAATAAAAATGATGCTGGGTAAACTATTACACACCCACACACACTTAAGTCTTTAGGTGTGTGAGTCTAAGATTACGGATTAGTAATAAAAAAAAAGTCTTTCAGGTCTGCAATTGCCTGCTGAGTTTCCATTAAATAACAAAGATGGCTGGCAGAAAAGTTGTAACTCTTCAGACTAAAAACCATTAAGCTTCTGTTTCTGTAAACTGTCCTTTTGTGTTGTTTGTATGTTGAATGAAGAATGTGTGCTTAGTCTATCTACTTTTAGTTTCTGCTCAAAAGGCATTTTTATGGAAAATAAAATAATGATAACGTCATGTCTCTCTTTATTACACTGTGTGACGAATCTGTCAGTGACATGGGATGAAAAGTATCAGCCCAAATAGGGTCAAATTTAACTCAGTGTAATTACCTGACAGCGCACTTGAACAGTCTGGGTTAGAAAGAATCAGCCCCAGTATTGCTGCTCCTTGCCATTCTGTGTATTTTACTTATTACCCTTGGTGGTGCTGTTGCACTTGGTTTTACAAAAATCCACCTTTTGCCATTCGTTTTCTCCAAATAATCTGAAATGGTGCTTTTTTAAAGTCTGTTTTGAAAGAAGAGGGCGGGTGGAGGGGCTGCTTTGGAGGGGGTGTGGGGCATAGTCCTTCAAGCCCATCTATACCAGCTGCCCCAGGAGTAACTGCAAGGAATATTTTGTGTGATTTGAGGGGGGAAAGCTCCAGGTTTTCCCCAAACTCTTTGTTAAGAGATTTGGGATTTCCCCAGAATCAAGTGGGAATAGTTGGTAAGCACTTTGATGACCTTGGTGGAAAAGCAGGAAAGGATGATATTTAAAAGAAAATAAGACTGCAGCTATGAATGTAAACATCTAGGTAGGTAGATTATCTTATAAATACAATTGGTCTTATAACCTACAGCTGATGTTAACTACAATATAATGAATGTGAACACATTTGCCATCCTTTTCCATACCCTAAGTGAGAAGCTTTTACCACGAATATGGATCTAAAAACAAACAGCTCCTTTAATAATCATCCTGAACATACTGTATATTGAGAATACAATGTGTTAATCAAGTGATACTCAATTTGTCCTTTATTTATAAGTTAATAAAAGGGTATAGCTATCAAACAACTATTTGTGCATCAAAACTTTAAGGCTATTTTGTCCTCTCCAAAAACATAATCTTGGTGCTATATCTTTCTTTTCTTTGCCCTTTCTAGCCTATACTTAATCTGAATCCTGACCAAGTCCCTTTGCACATATAATACACTCCATTTGAGGCCATTCTTCCTTGCACCATGTTACAGCCTTCACTTAGATAGGGGGTAGGGTGCCATTAGGGATGAAGCCATGCTCTTTTCCTTTGTGTTCACGCGCCTGGCTGGAGGAGGAGAAGGAGAAGGAGGCGCACTCCCCCGCGCGGACTGCTGGTAAACTTGCACGAGGGTTTGGTTTCCACCCATAATCCCTTTCTCTCGCCCTCCTGTCGGTGTTGACAAAGAGTCGAGCGGTACGGAGGGATGCTCATAAGCGAGCTTCAGTCTCAGCTAAATCTGTCTCTTTAAAATTGGCCTGTTTTTCCTCGGGAGAAAGCGACGGCGGACAGCGCGCGCGGTAAGTGACAAAGGCGTGCTTTGTGCCTCGCACTGATTTCATTTGCGGTATTTTTACCCCCCATACCCCCTCCCCATTCGCTGTCCGTGTGATTGCTTATCATATGATGCTCATTTGTGCAAGTTAAACATGTTCTCCTCTTTC
The DNA here is from genome assembly GCF_019097595.1 of Hemibagrus wyckioides. Classification (NCBI taxonomy): domain Eukaryota; kingdom Metazoa; phylum Chordata; class Actinopteri; order Siluriformes; family Bagridae; genus Hemibagrus; species Hemibagrus wyckioides. The sequence goes on along the minus strand of NC_080733.1, from coordinate 7,760,856 downwards.
TGTCTGTGTGCGCGCGCGTGTGTGTGCTGTTCTTTGTGCTTTCTTGAATCCCCTCGCGCGGAATGAAGGCGTGGCCGACCCGTTGCGGTCGGCTCCGTGTGAGAACAAAGTCACCCGGAGACGCGGCTGAAGTGCGGTTATGGTCATCAACAGCGCTGAAGTATTAACGCACGGCACCGCGGCTGCAGCCCGCTGGGCTCCCTGACGGTTTGGTGTGTATAAATAACGGTATACAGCCGCCGCCACGCTGGACCTCAACGGAGACCCGTCCTTCTCGCGGCGCCTCGCGGGGCCCAAGCCGTGCATGAAGCGCGAGAGCATGGGCCGCTGCGACGGGAGGTGCACGTTGGTGGTCATCTGCTCCTTGCAGCTGGTAGGTGAACGCCTTGCGCTGTGGTCCCTTCCATCACACTGATTTCATACTCACATGTTCAGTTGTGTCTGAGAGAAGTCTGAGTGAATGAGTGACTGAGGAGGTGAATGAGGAGGTGGGGAGCGGGCTTTGTGAATCAAAGGGTAAAAATCTGCTCTTGTTATTATTTCTGGACAGACAGTCTACATATAGATGATCTGTACTAGGACAGGGTTTCAGGCTTGGGGTTACTCACTGTTGTGAGTTTAAATCCCAGCAACACCAACCTGCCCTTAACTGCTCAGATGTATCCTGTCTCAGTTATGTCTCTTTGTAACAGCCACATGAGAATGTGCTTCAAAAAAAAAAAGATATTGGCCTAAGATGTTGTTCTTATCCAACTGGTATACAATATGCTGTGGAAATGGATTATGACTAACATGACACAGATTTTCCAGCCATATTTTTAACAGCTACGCTGGATTATGTAGTAATTACAGTGACACAGACTGAAAAGGAATATGATTCCAGACCTAAGACTGGACCTGCTGAGAATCCCAGAGATTTTTAAGGGGTTAGCACACACTGGTGTCAGGCCTGTCAAGTTTCACATCAATCAGCAACACAAGCTTACAGAGAACTGGAGGAAATCAGTATCGGATCAGTGTCGGGTATCGGCCAGTACTCGGAATGTTGATATTGGTAACATAACAACAATCGTCACTAGAATGGATTTCACAGAAACTTTTAATGCCCCAGTTCGGTGTGTGTTTTGTGAGAGTGTGCATGTGGCAAAAAGGGATCTCCTGAGGTAGGGGCTCTTTTCTCATAGGGCTGTGGGCTGGGGCTCCAGGCAGTTTCCATGGAAACAGCTGCAGCAGAGCGCTGTGGGATTACTTGTGTGTGTGTGTGTGTGTGTGAAGGGCCCGTTGCATTTGTCTGCCCCTGGCCTAAATGGATGGTCGTGTTTTATTGCCCTTTTATGGCTCATTTTGCCTGTGCAGTCCACAGATGCTTGATAAGTTATGGTAAGAGTATATGTGTGATGGACCAATTTTAACCCTTTGTAACTGAATTGCAATCAAAGCATCATACATCACCCATATAACAGTTTTATATAGTGTATGGTATATAAAAAACTGTCACTTGAGCAGCTGTGAATTGATACTGGTTGTATTGACTGTTGTGTTGATTCAGCAGGCATGTATTTGCAGCTGACACTGTGGCACACTGTGGACACTCGTTGTACAGTTGCTCTGTGGCCGATTCCTGTTTTTGCCTGGATGATTCACAAAACTTGTTCCAAGCAGATTGTTTCTTGGATGCTTGTAGCTTGTTTGAGCTTCACCTGTTAATAGGAGCCAACAATACCAGACGTCCCATTCTGGGCAGAACGCTGGGTCTGCTATGTAGGCCAGGTCTGTGATGCAACAGCCTTCCTCAGAGGCTGCTTAAAGTAGCCAGGAAGGAGAGGTTACTCTATTTGTGTATATGTAAGGCACAAGAAAATAAGTCAGTAACTTGGCTACATCATAGCCTATCTATTTTTAAAGACTGAACAATTCAAAATATTCAAAAGCAGGCAGCTAGAATGTCAGGCTCTTTAATTATTCATTCACAGTTGTCCTATTCAACAGCTTTTGAACATCTTTATTCAGTATTTTAATGGATGTATATTATAATAACCAATACACTTGAGTGCAAAATTAGTGTGTTATTAGTGGTTATGTGTTCTTTACTATAGTGCTTATGTACTTTATGCATGTGTGCATATGTGTATTTGTAGCTGGCTGTGCTGCAGAGGCAGGTGTTTGATTTCCTGGGATATCAATGGGCTCCCATCTTGGCAAACTTTCTTCACATCCTGGCTGTCATTCTGGGAGTGTTTGGGACAGTGCAGGTCCGCTCACGATATCTTATACTGGTAAGTGCACACCTGCGTACACACAGATACTGGTAATTGCACACCTGCATATGTTGACTGAGTAAGAGCATACAATAGAAATCAGTCAAAGCATCCACTGTACAGTCATCATTGTTGTTTGACTTGTATGAATCGGAGTTGCTTCTCTGCTACATGTGTCTAGTGCTTTGTTTTTTTTATGTTAACTGCTGTGCCTTTACTTTGTGTGTGTTCAGTATGCAGTGTGGCTGGTGGTCTGGGTTGGTTGGAATGCTTTCATTATCTGCTTCTACCTGGAGGTGGGCCACCTGTCTCAGGTAAATAAAAGAAAGAAGAATGATTAGCTCACCTGTTATGGCTTATTATTTGTGTGACCTACTAATGCTTTGTACTTGATTTGTTTGGGACCGTTTTAATCATACAAGCCCACTCACTGCAATGGAATGGGTTTATCCAGTTCAACAAAATAGAAATGAGTAAAAAAAAAAAGAGAAGAAGTAAACATTAATAAGTGAAGACATAAAACAGACTGACAAATCTAAAACCGGAAAATTCACTAATTTAAAAATTACTAATCACTAAGATTGTCAATAAACAAGAGAGCTCTGGTGTATTCTTCCTAAAAATAAAAAGCCTGGTTTATGCTTCTGTGTCCATCTGAGGATACATGAGGCATTTGGGTACAGGTATTTGCATAAGTGACTGCCATCATGCATGAATGTAACCTGAACATGTCCTCTAGCTGCCAGCAAATCTTAATGAAAGTCTGAATGGAAAAAGTGAGAGAAAAGGAAACACTGAAAATCACTGCTACTTACGTCTGAGTGCTAAATCACATATATAACACTAGTTACTATTAATAGAATGTATAAGGTGACCAGATAAAGAGCAGTTTGGGATTTTTCTAGGGTGAATTGAGTGAGGATTTTGCATAAAGTTTGTCCCGGATCGCATTCACATTCATACCTTGGGTAGAAATTATCATATGAAGTAAAAACCAGCTGCAGCTCCACTTCATCTCAGCCAGACAAGCCAAATACAGTGTATATGAGATCTCATTCCGTATGCACACTTTCTCCTTTCATACGACACTTACCGAGTGGGTGAAGACTAACAAAAGCTTTCTCAAAGACTCTTGAAAGTAGCCATTTCATTTTTTCTAACTTGATACTCATGCAGCATCACAGGGCAGCACACTACACTCAGAGGAAAGCACTAACGGATACATGAGCTCACAGATGCACACAGATCTCTAGTGTCGCTGTGATTGACAGGAGAGAGAGAGAGAGAGTATGCCACCCCTTCCATCCAGAGTGCATTGCTTTCTTGGCTCCCAGGCATGGATGGCTGTGGCTGATACACACCTGTATATAAGTGCATAATATTGTCATCGTTTGGTTTTTAGTTCCCTTGAGAAATCCAATAGATTTAAGGCTTTGATTCAAATGTTTTGAAATGCCTGAATTTCAAGCGACACTCTTCTGGTTTATTATAAATGAGGCGCAAGCAACAACACAGGATAATGACCAGAACACAGTGTATAAACACTGTGGGCAGTCCACACCTTTTTCTACGGGGGTTGGACAGCATATGTTTGATCCAGCTGCACATATAACAGGATATACATTACAAAACCAGACTCTCATAAAGCTGAGTGGTAAAATGGACATATAAATATTATATATTATCACATGCCAAGATGAAATGTGTGTGACTGTACTTTAAACATTTCTTTTATTGATATCAAATTATCCATAGCTTTAAATTATACAGGTCAGTTAAACTGACTCTGTGATATGGTTTTGTAGCATTTTTCTACCGACCAGACAGATGTTTTCTTTGTGAGGTATTTATTTGTTTAACAATTCACAGTACATACTTGTGTTTTTTCCACATCTATGTATAGGATCGAGATTTCCTGATGACATTTAATACCTCTTTACATCGCTCCTGGTGGATGGAGAATGGGCCTGGTTGCTTAGTTACAACAGTGCCTGACTCCCCATTGGCTCCACAAGACCATCATGTGATCACGGTCAGTGGCTGCCTGCTGGACTACCAATACATAGAGGTGGTCAGCTCTGCCCTGCAAGTGTTTCTCGCAGTGAGTGTTTTTTTCCCTCTTTTTATCAGTTCCTTAAAGACCTTAATAAAAGAGGTCACTGTTTGTCTATTTGTCAGTGTGAACTACACTACGCAACAAAATAAGTGATTAATCTGTTTTCTCTATATTCAGCCAATAAAATTAAAATCTTTTAAGTAAATGAGCTTATGAGTCTTGAAATACCCACTGGCCATTTTGCATTAAAACACAACATTTTTTGACTCGATTCTGTTTTTGTTCTAGCTTTTTGGCTTTGTATACGCCTGCTATGTTAGCAAAGTCTTCCTGGATGATGAGGACAGCTGTAAGTATTATCTATTTAACAGTTTATTACTACTGTTTTAGATGCACTTTCTTAACACGTTGTCCATAACAGTTTTTTGTCATTTTTGATTCTGTGTGTGTGTGTCACAGTTGATTTCATCGGCGGTTATGGGTATGGGTATCAGCCACCACAAAAGAGTTCCCACCTACAGCTGCAGCCTCTTTACACGTAGGTAACATCATTTTATCTTAATATGGGATTTATAATGGGGGAAATTTGGGAAATTCAACTTCATTTACAGAGAGATAAACATTCAGTTTATCATCAGTCTGGTCAATAAAGCCAGTCACTAGCATTAGAAGAAGCTTTCAAGTAGTAAGTTGATAGGTAAAATATTTTCATTGATTTTTGTTCTGTTTTATAAGAGAACACTCCAAAGCCTCCTGGTGGTCCAGCGGCAGGATCCCGTGCTCTCATTGCTGAGGCCCGGGTTCAATTCTCGGGCAGGGCGCTAACCCAGCCACTGTAGAGTTAACTCTCAGTGCCGGTCCCAAGCCTGGATAAAATGGGAGGGTTGTGTCAGGAAGGGCATCCAGCATAAAACCTGTGCCAAAATCAAAGCATGCAGACGGAACGATTCACTGGTGGCGACCCCAAACAGGGAGCAGCCGAATAAACAGTGTAACAGAACACTTCAGCAGGTTTTCTCCATCTGCTAATTTTCCTCTAAAATGAAAACCCAATAGCCCCATGTTGTGTTAAGAGAAATAAGTAAAAGCTGTCTAAAACAACAGATTCTCAAAAACATCAAAATTATCTACAGATATAACATCACTAATGAACGAAAAGCCTTTCAGAAGCATTTTGTGATCGCTCCTGTTGTACACAAGCAGTCGTTGATTTCACATTTTGTACCAGTCTTTTAGGACTAGCGTGTATAATAAAATGTGAAAATGTTTCAGTCTCATACAGAACAAGGGGAAAAGATACAAGATACAAATTGGTGTCAAATGGAATACAATTCTGTTGAGATGAAATAGTCTCTGCATGTGAATAAATGCCCTGTTTAAATGATTCGTCTAAAACTCAGCAGGGAGTTCTTAGGCCAACCCTAATTAATTCTTGACAAATACTGTGACACCAATTAAAAATCTAGAACAGTGTTTTTTTTGTTGTCAAAATCAACATGTCTTTGACATTTAAGCTTCTAAAAAAAAGGCAAAGCATTTGCCAATCTTCGATGCTCCAGACATCCATGGCCAGGAGTGCTTTCTAGGTGAAGGGGGATGCTGAAAGGGATCACTCCTTCCCCTGTCAGTCAGAGCAAAACTAGACAACTATGGGCATGTGTGAGCTTATGTACAATGAATATAAGAAGTATACACGCTCCTGTCAAAATGTGATGTACAAAAAAATGAAACCAAGATAAACTTTTTCCACCTTCAGTGTGAAATGACACTGTCTTCACAACAAAGTGTGCATGCTTGCATTTTTTTTTTTTTTTACACCACTATTTATCACTGTCTATCAGTGTGGCACATCTTGACCTGGCGATAAAGCATCTCTTCTTTTCTTATTTCTTACAAACAATTTGTAAAGGCATTTCCTGTGCATAGCCGGCTACAGATCAACCCACAGGCTTTTGTTGGATTCACAGCACTTGAACAGTATCTTAAATTTTTTGACATAGGTTTGTGAAATTAATGTGCACTGAGTCGGTTATTTTATTTGCTTTTCATATTTATGGTTGTCTAATATATTTATAAAAATGGTAGTTTTTATAACAGTGTGGTATTATGGTAGTCGTTTTCTTAAAAACTGCCTTTTGGAACAAAAAATGGTGTCACTTCAGGATTTTTTTTGAAAAACAAATAATTTAATTAATTCTTTCTTTCGTTTATTTGGATGCTTGCCTAAAATAATGATACGAAAGATTTGCAAAAATACATTTACATAGGAACGGACCATCTAAAGCCTGAGAGGAACTGACCATGCTGATATTACAAACACTCCACTCCACTCCAGCTGCTGATTTAATGCATCGTATGAATGTGCTTTGGTTTAAAATAAAACGTAAAGTTTATATCTCACTTCTGATTTTTTTTTTCTGTGTCTAGGGCTGGATAGGAAGACTGGACGCTCCCAAAGCAGAACTCTTCAGAGATGCCGTCCAGTGCATTGTGGGTTACAGTATATAGTTCTACAAAATTGTCTGTGTTTCTGAAACTGTCTCCCTCTGCTGGCAGAAAAATAAACTGCAGCACAGACACTGTGCATTCAGCGAGTCACTGTGAGAGAAAGGCTGTGGGTGAAAGCTTGTACTGCCACACTACGTAGTGTATGTCTCTGTGTACTTAGGAATTGAAAGTGCACAAACTATTTAGCAAATCTGAAATGCATAGCTATGATTTATTCCACGGAACGCAGCTCAATTTCATAATTCCTAGCACATTGGAGTTGAGTGCTCTGATTATGGTGTGCTTCCATTATATGGTTTGAGTCCATTTTTTTCCCCCACGTCCTCACTGAAATTTTTGTTTTTTAGTGTTAAGTGCATACCATATTTTCTCTGATCAGAAGACAGTGTACATTTGCCCATGGCCTGTGGGGGAGGGAGAAAAGGCAGGCAAACCAGTAACTGACAATGCCATTGTTTTGCCTATTTGCCTAGGCATTGTGGGGGAAGATGTTAGGACTCAGATCCTTTTGCCATGTGTGCATTTGTGTGTATGTTTAGTGTTATTTGCGGGGAGGATAACATTTGACCCAGGTAACCTTTGAACTCTTTTCTGAGCTGTTCCTTCAGCTCCTGTGTGTATGTGTGTGCGTGTGTGTGAGGGAGAGAGAGAGAGAACATTTTTTTCTTTATACTATGACTTAAGCCAATACAGTGTAATGTTTTAGGTGAAAATTTTAGATTGGCTAGTTGTGTAGTTGGGGAATGTCGTAGGATTTTCTGCATGTAAATATCAGGAAGATTGTAGAGAGGATGTACATTAGTGTGACCCTCACTCGAATGTGCGTAAGTGTATGTGTGAGTGGACTAAAAAAGTATGTTCTGGTCCACTCTAGGATGAATGTGAGTAGCCATAATTGTCTATTTGTAAACCACTTTACACTGAATATATAAGTATATATATTCATGTACATGGCTGAGGCTGGGAATAACGAGACTGTGAGGGTGCGGGAGTTGTTGGAACAAATAAACTGTTTTTAGAATATTACATATGAAAGGTTTATGTGGTCCTTTTTGGGTAAATAATATCTCAAACTCTAGGACTGTTCATACTGAAGACAAGTGAGATAACAACATGTACACAGTGTTCGAATTGAGGTAACAGAAACCAGGAGAGAAACAAAATGGGACGCCAGCAATTCAGTACGAAAATGATTCTATTCTCTGAATAAAGTCAACATTAGATTTTACAAGTCTTGGATATTATGCTTCACATGTCATTTTTCTTATTGAGGAACATTTGTAAAATGTAAACTTAGTCAAAAGAACAGAACGCACTGTCGCTGGTTAACAAATCTCTCTGTATACGCCAACGACTTCAAAGCTAACTGCAGAATACGGCAACTTTTTTCCTTAACAAATTTCACAGTGTTTTTTTCTCCATTTTTTCCATGTTTATACCATTGTGCTTACAATGCGAAGGATCAGAAAGATTTAGTATATTCATATAAAACAACATTTAACTTTAGACTCAAAAGTTTAGACATCAAGTTTAGCTAACACGTATTCAGTGCTTGTACTCTATGAGCTGATTTTTTAAAAAATATTCTTTATATATTCTTTATATTCATGTCAAACATTGTCAAAACACATCATTCTCAGCATGCCTTCTCCATGTGAGCTTAGAGACATAATAATTGTGATCCTGTGCCATAAATCTGCATCTTTGTAGACAAGAAAGAAGGGAACAGGGAATATAGGCCCAATAAAGTTCACGTGCAAATTTCTATGTAATGTAGAGTTCCTCTACAGGGATTCAGAGGTACAAAGTCTTATATCACCTTTGGATTGTACATTTAGTGTGCATTAAAGGGATTACAGTAAACTGCAAAAGTCCCTGCTTCAGCTTATGAATCCTGAATACAATATTTAAGATTACTGTAGGATATAACAACAGGAGGAAAATAAAGGTTTAATATACTTTTTGGATTTCTGCCAATATAACAAGACATTTTAAAGTTGGAAGTGTGTGAATAATGTCTTAAAAGGGCTTATTAACTTTATAGTATTTGTTCTAATGTATTGTTTGTTCCAGATATATTTGCCTGTATTCAAAATACCACTTGGGGTCAAATATCACTTGTTTTGGCTTTGTATATGTAAGACAAACACAGAATATTATAATCTGTCTATTTGTTTTAATCTACTTTAATTAATGTCAGACAACGACAAGTGTTTATGTATTTTGTACACTTTTGTTTTGGTTAATCAGTATCAAAGCCAAACGGATGGTATGGTGACAAACCCAGTTCTGGAGATGAACTACTCATATGAATATGTTCCCTTGACCCCCACCTCCCAGTGTTGTATAACTAAACATCTGGACATCACTGCTTCCTCTTTTTGAGCTAAATAAGGCAGGACATTGTTTTATTAATACCTAGTGTAAATTAGACCTAAATCACAGCTGCTCAACGTTTAACACTGGAGTTACATTTCACTGATTGTTCCTGATGCCTATATATATAATTAAAAAAAAATAAAATGGATTTGTGTGTTATAATAGTGTTTATGAAGAATGCATCATAACAAAAGACGGGAGGAACAAGTGTGTGTGTGTGTGTGTGTTTCACGGAGAGTCCATGGCGATTCAGTGGTTATAAACACCTCAATACGCCGTTCATTGTCGAGGAAGGCGTTGTGTGCTGTTTTAAGTTACGCCCGGTTATAACCACACTTCATAGCACGTTATAAAGCATTGCATACACCGTGTGCGTGTTTTTTTTGGCGATAACAAAGGACCGAGCGCGCGACACTCCCCTCGTCGCGCACGTTCCTTTTCGTTCTTACCCATGATGCCTCGCGCTCGCCTGCTTGGAGCGAGTCGCCATGTTGTTGGTGTGAAAGCTAGGGAGCCGCAGCAAACCGGGGCTGAAATCCGTCACCATCCGCATTCTCCACCTGTGAGTAAGACAATGTGGTAGATTTAGAGGGTCGTGCAGATCCGTTGCACCGTATTGCGCGGTTATTTGTGAGAAGTGAAGACGTTAACGGTGGATTCGGAGGGCGATATTTGGAGGTGTCGCCTCCCCCTCCTCCCTCCGGTTCTCTCCTACTGTTGTGCCGCTCTTCCTGTCCAGACATCTCGGGCCTTTTGTTAGCAGCAGGAGGACCTGTAGCATAGCGCATAGCCGGCTGTCCAGGTATCGTTTTAAGGGATATTTAATATTCAATTTCTGGTTTTGGAGACGTTTTTTGCGTCGCGGTTTTCGTTCATTTTTTCTCCGTAAGTAGCACGTTTGTAGAGGAAGGGGGGGCAGGCCGTGTATTATTAGTCGGATTCAACAAAACGTCTCCGAGCCTTGTTTTACAGGTCCACTTCTCTACAGACTTTAGAAATATGTGATAATAATCCACTTTTCTTTAAAAAATGCTCTTTAAAGGTTTTTTTTCCATACCCGGGGACGGTTTTTATGAGCGCGGTGGTGGTTGCTATGTGCCGTGTTTTTGCCTGGCAGCTAAACGCTAGCTGTCGAGTTTGTTAGGTCGATTTGACAAAGACACTCGCCTATCACCGTGTTCGTTTAGATGTTTTTAAGCACAAATAAATTGGATTAACGTGATGTTTTTCTGATAAAAAGTTTTAACAGCGTGTATGGATAATGATTAACCCCGTTGTGGTTTCAGTATCTACTTCCGGGAGGCGTATGGAGGGGGGAGAAGACAACCGAGACCTCTCTCTCTCTTTCTCTCTCGGTGTGGTGTTTTCCGGGCTTTTTTCCTTCTCCGCCTAGTGTTTTTGTTCACATTCACACACTTTGGGCAAACTACATGACTTGATATCGTATCGTCAGGTTTAAAGCTGTCTCCCCCCCACCACCATCAGAACCGTGGTTGACATTTTGTGTAGTAAGGCAGGCCGGTATCGCGGCAATTTATCGCGGTACTTTAAGACGATGTACCGATATATCGCGATATTTAGATTGGACAATAGAAAGAAAATGCAGACGCAGTTAACCAAGCAAGAAAAATACATTTCTCCTCACCTTGCTAGTTTTGTGTTAAAAAAAAAAAAAATGGGGTCAGTGATGATTTGAGTGTGCACACCACATCCTGGAAAACTGCATTGGGACGATTTGTCACCATATTAAAGAGAGTTGTAAAGTCGCCCATGCTTACTGGGTATGATCCTTTTGCACAGCATTGCATCAGGCACAGTGTTGCCGCATCATTTACAATATTTTATGTATATTGTATTTACATATAGCTGTAATTTACAGCAAGAACCAACTTTTTAAGCACCTTTGGACCATTAATGTCTGGTTCGATTCACTGTTAACGTGTGAAAACGGTTACAAAATATTTAATATATAAACAACCCGCCCACAAATATCTGTGGTTGTGGACTTTTGAAATTGACTTCCACTTCCACCAGGATGCATCACTCGAGTTGTTTTCTTCTTCTGGTGTTTAAACTGAGACATCTGGCACTTTACTACTGTGCTGTTACTACACGAAGGCATGTTTACTACAGATGAATTGATAGTTGAATTTTTTTTTATTTATTTCTTCTTGAGTGAGTGCGAGCTGTTTGTTGTTTACTATACCTTGTACTTTAGCTGTGGATTTATTTGCATTTCCAAGTTTTTGTCTGAAACACAAGTAATGCTTATGATTTTGACCAAATTGCTGCTTCACAGCTCAATTAGTTTTTATCTGAAAACCTTTCCTCTGTGTGATTCCTATGATGATCATGTAATTACGCAGAGTTCTCAGTAACACGCGAGTCGTCGCACTTGACCTTTACCCCTTTCTTTCCCTTTGTGCGCATGTAGTGTGTGTTCTCAGGATGATGAGTTATGATAGTGATGTGTAATGAAACTCAACAGTTGCATGCTCGATTTCCCCTCAGACTCGCTCATTTTTCTGTTCAGGGGGAATTCCTGCGAAATGTACTATCTATGCTCACCGCTGCACTAAAATAATTTTTCACACATCAGGTCAATGTGTGCATTTACTTTTATTTGGTTTTGTCAGGCACGGTTATCCAGAACGACTTCCAAGTGAGGCAGATAAACTGCTTTGACCAGTTTATCTTGAGTGTTCTGAAATGTTTCCAGCTTAGGAATATGAGCAGGAGCAGATTTTCTGTTGCACAATGTGAACAATGCATGCACAAGTGCTCACTTTGTGTCATCTTTGTTTTGTTTCTGCCAAATTACCTTCTGGCATGAACATTACACTGCTCAAAAAGCATAACAGAAAAAGGGTCTTGTTGTAAACTTGAAGGATAAAACGGTCGAATCTGGCCAAGAAACTACTTCTAACTAGTTACCAAGTAAACAAATCTGTTGTAAACACAATGATTCACTGAGCCATTTAAGAGCGCTCTAGCAATGCCCTTTATTTAAAATAAAAACTGTGCCAGGCCAAAAGGCTGACTGCACCGAAGCACAGTTGTAGTTTCTTTTTATCCATTTCACTTTGTATTAGTAGTCATATTACAACAGCTAAAAACACACAGTTTTTCTCGCTATGGGGTAAGTCGAGGGAAGGATGCATACAGGAAAGGATTAAACAAATTCTCCAAACACTTTCCTGAGCATTATGATAAAGCATTGTTTGTGAAATTCATCATGTTATTAACTTTCTGGCGTACCTGAGTGACTCAGCAGGGAAAAACATGTTTGTTTTGAAGTCTCTCTTTCTTTCTTTCTTTTTTTTTTTTTTTTGGTAGACTTGCTTAAAGCTTGGTCACTAATTAAAGCCAGCTACATTAAGCAGCAGAATCTCTTCTGCACTGGTTATCTTCTTTTTCTGGGGGATTTGACACACTTTTCCGGGATGACAGAAAACAGAATGGAAAAACCGGACACTATTTGTGTAAAAGAAATCTTTTTTTTTTCTTTCTTTCTTTTCTTGGGAGGTGAGGAAGTGGCAGTGTTGCCATTGTTTAGAAATACGTAAACCCTGAGAGAGGAGAGTCCACCCTACACACACCTCGCAGTAGTAATTAAGTATTTGGAACAGCAGAGGTAAAATTTGTCGTGTTAAACTGGAATTATACATACTGGTTGGTGCAGTTCATTTGGAATGAGAATAAAAATGTAGTAGCTACCTTAAAATATATCTATATATATATTTTTTTCCCCTTCTGCTAATGTTTTTTTTAATCTAGCTTTTAATGCAGTTAACTTTATAACTTCCTAGATCTGTTTATAAACCTGTCCTCATTTATACGCCATTACCCGTAAATGCTGAAGAATAGATTAAGACTTCATCTGAAGTAATATCAGATTGCAGTGTTGATACCTTGTTGGATTTTTGTACTTGGTATGCTACTGTAATGTTTACAGTGTACTTGATGTTGGTATGCCGTACCCGTTTTCTTCTCTTGAGCAACAATACAGTGCTAAAAATGTTGTTTAGCAAGGCCTTCAAGTTTCCTGATCCAAAGGCTTCAGAAGGTCAGAGTATCTTTAAATGTCTGTGTTAGTTTGTTATGCAGCAAAAAGTAAATTAAAGAGTTAAAACACATTTATTTGTTAGTTATTGAGACCTTTTCTGTTCACCTTGTTTATGCTGCTTAGAAAACCACCTTCTGCCAAAGCATGTGTTCAGTTCAGCAATCTCAGTTGTGTAAGCTATATGAATTCCTCAGTATTGCACCTGTTATAAAGACCGGTGTTGTCTCAGTTTAGCGTCTTAAATCAAATGGCTGGAATATTATCAACGGTTAAATATATTTGTGTGTGATCTCACCGACTTGATTTTATTCCATGTTCTTATTTGGGGTTCTGATGTAGTTGGTTGTAGTAAACAGGTCAGGAGGAAATCCTTTACTCGAGCCACACCGAGTTAAGTGGTATAAATCTTGATTACTTCTATGAGTTTATATTTTGGAGTAACAAATGTATTAAGTCAAGTATTTCAGTAAACAGATTGTGTTTAAATATTCATATAGTGCAGAATGTTTTTTGTGTATGGTTTCCTGTGCAAATGTTAAATGGATGTACACTTGGGCTTATAGCATCAAATTTAACTAAGCTGGGTAAGATGTTCCCATGCTTTGTTAATGATGCAATGATCTCTTGTTCTTTTGGACAGTATTGTAGTAGACTACATTGTAAAAGAAATGATACAGATTGAGAGACAAGGTGCAGGTTATGTGGGGGTTTTCTGGCTCAGTGGCTCAGGCCTATGTGTGGATGAATAGATTAAAAGACCATGGGGAGTGGGCCTGCTCCAAGTATCTAGTGTCTGTTAGTGTTATGAACTAATACCAGACGAGAAAATTCAATACAGCAGTCAAGCTCTGCTCTTACCTTTATTACTGTTGTAGTATATGCCAAAATAATAATAGTTGCTATTTGGTCTTGTGTCTGATGTGTTTGGGAAAGTGTGTAGAAACCAATGCTATATACGCCTGAGCAAAAGGGTACTTGACCTCCATGTTTCACTGACTGCTCATAACCGTTTTGCATTACATAGCAGGATACCTTTTTTTTGTAGTATTCAAACACATTTTGATGTAGCTCTATAGTACTGTAGGAATTGCAGTGGGAATAAAATGTAAAGCTCTAGTGGAACTAGATTTTGCTCATTTCACTAATTTTGCTCATTTCTCAGATTTAGGCTTTTATAATGCAATACGAAGCTTGATGATTAGTATTAAATGCCAATATTTGTTTTAGATTGGTGTGGCAGATAATGTGCTTAAAAGTAGGCTCTTAGCAGATCAGTTTAGTGGATTTGACCGACATTTACTGATAATCCATTAATTGCTTTGCCGTCTGCATGGCATGTGAGCATGAGCACTGCTCCATGTTATCCCCTATTATCATAATTTTACTATAGGGAGGGCTTCATGTTTATATTAATTATAAATTTGCTGAGCATGCTAATTCCAACGCTGACTACAATTATAGTTTAGTGTCAGCATTTGTGGTGCTTGAGAAAGATGCATGCATAACTAAATTTCCATATGATTTAGGTGTCTTTGTGTGGCATCCCTTCTATTGTACAGCTGCTTTTGCTACAATACCTTCATCCATTAGACACACTCATTCTAGCTTAACCTGCTAGTTTTCTTGATTATACAAACTTTAACAAATATATTTAGAAAATATAAATGAAACGGCACGCCTGGTTGTAATTTGTGTTTTGAGCAAAAGCTCATTTTACATATATATTAGTTGGTTCATCTATGCTGGCTTTTTTACACCGTTAGCAAGAATCTTGCCTGAGATTGAGTTGTTTGTAAAACTAAAGGTCATGCATTTTGTTTTCAAAGTTACATGATCCTCTGCATTCAGTGAGTGTTTT
This sequence comes from Hemibagrus wyckioides, assembly GCF_019097595.1. NCBI lineage: Eukaryota > Metazoa > Chordata > Actinopteri > Siluriformes > Bagridae > Hemibagrus > Hemibagrus wyckioides. The sequence continues at coordinate 7,745,731 of NC_080733.1, read as the reverse complement.
TTGTTCAAAACTGCCCCAAGATTTACATTTGGAGAACTAAAACTGAGCAGTAAAACTTGTTTATTTCAACTTCAATTTATGACTGTTCCTGAATGTGAAAGTGAGCCAGTTGCTGATATATTAATTTTCATATATTTATCTAATGCTGCTTTGCAGGCTCTGGTGGAATGAGCGTAGCGTGCTTGTTGAAGAGAAAAGCTGTGCTCTGGCAGGATTCGTTCAGCCCCCACCTCAGACTGCCTCCCCCTGACAGGCCATTACCCAATATGCCTGTGGTGCTGAGTCCCGCGGGCCACGCCCCTCAGCCCGGCCCTGCTCCACAAGCTCCTCCCCCTACCCAGGGGGCAGGGCGTTCTCAAGATGATGCCATGGTAGATTACTTCTTTCAGCGGCAGCATGGTGATCAACCTGGGTACAACAATGGTAAACACCGTTGGCCTACTGGAGATAACATCCATGCTGACAATCAGGTTAGTGCTTTTGCACTGTACACGAACTCTTGTAAGCACATCTAACTTGTCTTTATTCAGTTGGTGGGATTTAGATATCACTTGACATTAATGGTATGTGTTTCTGTTCTTTGTTTGACTGTAATGCTCTGTGAACTTGTGTGTTTCACAGGTGAGGTCAATGGATGAACTCAATCATGATTTTCAGGCACTCGCTCTGGAGGGAAGAGTCATGGGAGAGGTTAGAGTCCACATGATCACACATCATCTCACTACCAACTTTCTTTTTCATATTTACAATCTTTATTTTTATTTTTTATTTTTTTCTAATTTAACTTTGTTGCTCCCACAGCAGCTCCTCACAGGAAAGAAATTCTGGGAATCTGACGATTCAGGGAAGGATGGACCAAAAGGGATCTTTCTGGACCAGTGGAGAGACAGTGCCTGGGGAGCGTCTGGTAATTACTGTGTGTACCTGTGTGTTTGAATAATTAAGGAATCTTTAATGTTTATTTTGATTGATCTTTGCATCTGGCTGTGTGATCCACAGATCATTCAGTGTCACAGCCGATTATGGTGCAGCGTCGGCCTGGTCAGGGTTTCCACGGCGTTGGTGAGGCAGGGTCTGTGCTTTCTCCTCGTTCTGAGAGTGGTGGTCTTGGTGTCTCCATGGTGGAATATGTTTTGAGCTCGTCCCCTGCTGAAAAACTTGACTCCTGTCTACGTAAAGGAGCTTTTGTGAGTTTTGACTTTTCCTGTTTTCTTTTCATGACAGCTGTTTCTTTCAAGCTTCTTTATTTAAATTCTTAGTTCTTCGAAACATTTTCCTTACAGTGGTTAATTTTTTTGGTTTTTCCATCTCTGCTCTTTTGTTAGGGAGCAAGAGATGCTGAAACTGATGATACTGAAAAGAGAGCAGAAGCAAAACCAAAAACCACATTTGACCCAGAGAGAAAAGAATTGAAGGAGTCTGAGCCTGATCCTATGGACAACCCTAATGGACTGCCCAGTCAGAATGGTCTTGATGTTGACGTGAAGGACTTCAGGTACAACCCAAACAGTTCTCTTGTAGTATCACTTATTCTAAATTCCTATGGGTTTAAAGAGAACTGCGTGTTAAGAATTTTTCTCATTACCCTCGTTTCAGCCGTACTCCTGGTAACTGTCCTCCTGCTGGTCCTGAGGTGGAGCTGGGTGGAGCTGAAATGGCTGGAGGAACAGGACCAAAACCAGCTGAAGAGTTCCCAAATGTTGAGTCCCAAAACGTAACCCTTGACCCCATGGAATCTGTTTCCATGGAGACCTTGCAGTTTGATTATACTGGCAGCCAGCTGCCTCTTGACTCCACAGCAGCTACTGTTGGCCTTTTTGATTACAACTCCCCTCAGCAGGTAAAAGGCTTTTCTCACAAATCTCTCAAACTTTTGAGTTTTGTATGTGCCCTACATTTATTTAAAATACATTTATTTTATTGAACTTCTTTTTTTCAAGCTTAACTGCTGAAATGCCAAAACCACAGGCCTGTAGACTACTAGTTAGCTAAAAGGAATTAGCATATGGAAATACATAGCATTTGCTACCGTTACCTTTACTTGTGAGCCAGCTAGCTTTTTTGTGTTTTCCAAATGAAACTGCCGAGTAACATGTTTCTTGCTACGTCATACATATCTAGTCTTGCAAATTAATTTCATGAAGAGGGACGAAGAAGCTCAAAGTGAAAATAATCTGTAAGAGCGAATTCTTATGGTCACCCCCTTTGCATTCAGACACCCTTTGTCACTGGTATTTCCAGATATAATCACCCACAAAGATATGTTCTTTATTTTCCAGTTAGAAATGTGCATTTTAGTCATTTCACAGCTCAAATACTTAGGACTATGATCTGTTAACTCCCAGTAGCTTGATGGAAGGAAGTGTTTTACTGTTCTGGATAACACCAGGTGTGCTGTCTCAAGTTTGTCATCAATATAATTATTATTTATAAATAAAATGTGTGGAATGTGGCTTCACACAGGTTTATCACTAAATAAAAACTTGTTGGATGGTTGACATGATTTAACCAGTTAAACTGTAAATCTTCGATAGTCTGTTACTTTAGCTGAAAGAAATCAGTTGATTTATTTTATTCACAGCGCAGTTTTGGGCATTTTGGGGCACAAGGCATTTTGGACGAGTGTATAAAACCTGCAATGTTGGGTCGTACTTTTTTCATGCTGACCTTCAATTATATACCGATCATTAACCTCATTCCTTTTGGGCAGTAAATGTTTTGTTTTGTTTTTTGTTTTGTTTTCCGTATTAAGACCTCAGACTCTAAGAAGTGGTGCATACAAAGATTGTTTTTTAAGTTGAGTGTTAATTTATGTACTTTTTAAACTGTTTCAGCTGTTTCAGAGGCCCAGTGCTTTGGCTGTGCAGCAGCTCACAGCCGCACAGCAGCAGCAGTACGCCATTGCTGCCGCCCAGCAGCCACACATTGGTGAGTGCATATGTCTGTAACTCGTATTCAGTTATTAGAATAATTTGTCATATGATGGAAGTGCACAGGCTGGACAAATTAATGGACAAATGGCCTGCTGCCATAATGTCTGAGAACTCCTTTAATTCATAAAGTTCTTTGTGTGCATTTCAGGATTGGCTCCTGCTGCGTTTATGCCGAACCCTTACATCATTAGTGCGGCCCCGCCTGGCACAGACCCTTATGCTGCCGGCCTTGCTGCTGCTGCCACTCTTGGTACGATGAGTGAAATATCCATATTAATTAGTGTTGATACCCAACCCCAGTAAATGTACTTTGTAAATGTGGGGTTTATTTATTTGTGTATCTGTGTGCATGCTACAGGTCCAGCAGTGATGCCCCATCAGTATTATGGAGTAACTCCATGGGGTGTGTATCCAGCAAACTTGTTTCAGCAGCAGGCTCCTGCCCCCTCCAACTCTGCCAATCAGCAGCCAGCAGCACAGACCCAGCAGAACCAACAGCAGGTGTGGAAATCAGTCCAAGTGTGTTTGGGTTTGGGGTTTCCTCGCCCCTTTTGTTGCTAAGGGTGGTGTGTAGAACTTCTTTTTTTTTTTTTAATCCTATTCTTGGAGAAAATTTGACCAATGCTGCCCATTCTCACAATTATCGTTTTGGGTTGCATCTGCCTGTAATATTTTCTAATGAACTTGGCTGAAACTGTTTCACTACAGTGAAAATAAATTAACCTTTTTAAGCCACGACTAACCTGACTAGGATAAAATGCATTTGAAAGATGAATTAGTTACTACAGTGAACACATTTCAGAGAACCGCACGAGACACCAGCTGTGTCCGGTACTCTCGCATGCAAATCGGTGTGGCTTTTCTTTGTTTGGTCTCATGGGATCCTAATCCCTGTGCACACCTCTAGTGCATTTGAGTGGCTCAGGGTGTTTTCATACATGCACTTTTTCCATGCACACAATTTTATTTGTTGTGTGAAAGGTTTCAGATTTTCTTGTTCTTTGGTAAAGAAAAAAGTTCTGTCCTACATAACAGGATATTATTTTGTAATGTGCATTATCCAGTAATTTTATACTTATATTGCAAGCTAAAAATCCTAGCATTTTAGTTAAACAGCAGGCCTTGTTGAAGGTGAAGGAATTCTTACTGCTGTGATTGTTCAGTGTGCCTCACTTAGTGTTAAGTGTTGTGGCTATTATTGTGAGCAGTCAATGGAAAGGTTTCTGTTATGATGTGTGTGGCTTGATATTACTAGCTGGACCAAAAATCTGTGATGGATATACGAGCTGGCTTATATTGGTATGCTTAAAGTTTTCCAACAAATCAAGCTTTAAAGCCCTGACTGTAAATTACTGAGTTGTGTATAAAGTTGAGCAGTTGATTTTCTGTCTGAAAACCATCCCACAATCATGCCATCCCTTTAAACATCTGAGAATTGATCCTGTATGTGGATTCAAAAATTAGTTCAAAAGCTTGGTCACCTAAGCAGCATTAATTGACTACTTTCTTTTCCGGTGATAGTTTTCCATTGCTTAAAGTACATGTACTCTTTAGGTAATGCGTACTGGAGGTAATCAAAGACCCCTGACCCCGAGCCAGGGTCAGCAGGGCCAGCAGACGGACCAGCTTGTAGCAGCTGCAGCAGTGAACTCTGCTTTGGCGTTTGGCCAAGGTTTGGCAGCTGGTGTTCCTGGTGAGTATGGGGTGTATTTATTTCTTTATTTTTGTTGTTCACATTATTTAACTAGGTATTTGTTCATTAATCTCTGGGTTTAGCAGTTAAAAATTGCAATTGTACCCATCTTCCAGGCTACCCTGTGCTCGCTCCAGCTGCATATTATGATCAGACTGGAGCTCTGGTAGTCAATACAGGAGCTCGCAGTGGTCCAGTCCGACTCATGGCTCCTGCTTCTGTCATCATCAGCCCCACTGCCGCCGGTATGCATTTCAGCTTGATGTTTTTTTTTAGTCATCTATCTATTGGATTACTGTGCATTATAGCTTCACTTGAAATATGATGAACCCCTTCAGTTTCATTTTGATCTGTACAATCTCTCTGTCTGTCCCTTTTGGTCTTTTGCACTCCTCTCATACAGTGGCTGCAGCTGCTGCCTCTGCCAGTGGAGCTAATGCAGGCCTAGGAGGTGCTGCCAATGGGGCATTTCGTGCACTGAGTTCCCAGCAGGCTCCAGGTCAGCAGGGAGCTGGGGCTCTTGGTGGAAGCTCCTTCTATGGAAGTGGCTCTCCGAGTTCCTCCTCGCAGAGCTCATCCCTGTTCTCTCAAGGTTCTGCCCAGCCAGGAAGCTCCTCTCTTGGATTCAATGCTAACCCATCCTCGTCCCTCGGGGCTACACTGGGAGCAACACTTGGAGGTTTTGGAACAGCAGGTGAGTGTGAGTGAGAGAATCCTGTATATAAACCAAAGACCTCTTTTGCGTATTTTAGTAGTACTGCACAAACTGTGTATGTGATCACATGGTTGTATCCCCTGCAATGTCTCTCAAATGCACACCAGGCCTTGTTCATAGACATCTTCCAGAAATGGTTCTGAAAGCTCAGCAGAAATCTGATTGATGTATATACATGTGTCTGTCTGCAGTTGCTAACTCTAGCTCCAGTGGCTCTCGCCGGGACTCTCTGACTGGCAGTTCTGACTTGTACAAGCGTACCCCCAGCAGCCTAACTCCTATTGGCCATGGAGGGTTCTACAACGGACTTGGTTTTAGCTCTTCCCCTGGCCCTGTTGGCATGCCACTTCCCACTCAAGCTCCCTCACATTCTCTAACTCCTCCACCTTCCCTTTCAACCCATGGATCCTCCAGCAGTCTCAATCTTGGTGTGTATAATATTAAAAAAAGTTTCACAAACATTTGTGCTGTTATTTTCTCATTGAAAATTTTCTTATATTAAAACAAATCTTGTAAACAATATTTTGCTATATCTCTTTCTTGCAGGGGGGCTGACCAATGGCAGTGGGCGCTTCATTTCTGCTGCTCCTGGAGCTGAGGCAAAGTACCGCAGTGCTACTACTGGTTCCTCCCTCTTCAGTCCAAGCAGCCAGCTCTTCCCATCATCACGCCTTCGTTACAGCATGTCTGATGTGATGCCATCTGGACGCAGCCGCCTGCTTGAGGACTTCCGTAACAACCGTTACCCTAACCTCCAACTGCGTGAGATTGCAGGCCATGTGATGGAGTTCTCTCAGGACCAGCATGGCTCCAGGTGTGCATTTTTTCATGTCCTGTTTTTGTGTTGTATGGCTAAATGACCACCATGGTTTGTGGCAACAAAGATTTTAGATCTGTTTAAAAGCAGTACAGTAATTTGCAGTAAAACCAGCCTACAACTTGGTTTCGCTAAGCTTGTTCCAGCAATTGTTTGAATAGTGATGACATGGCTGTATTTATGAAATACTGTGTGTGTATGTTCAGGTTTATTCAGCTGAAGTTGGAAAGAGCAAGTTCTGCAGAGCGTCAGCTGGTCTTTAGTGAGATTCTGCAGGCTGCCTACCAACTCATGGTTGATGTTTTTGGAAATTATGTCATTCAGAAGTTCTTTGAGGTAAGTCATAGTTTCCTTTTGTTCTTAAGGTCTAACATGTCTTTAATTTTGTGGGTCTGTAATTACAGCCTTAACTTTAATTGCAGTTGTCTCCTGTTTTGTAACAGTTTTAATAAGTTAAATAGGTGGTCTTCTTGATGTACTCTGCTCGACATTTTTTATTTGAGTTTCTTCAATTACTTGACTTGAATTATAGGGGCCAGATAGAAACTAATAGTAGTGTAATGTAGCATACAAGAACACGGATCTAAACATTGCTTTGCACACCATTTGCTGCAACGCTCCAAGCAGTACTCTGTTCACATGATTTTCTCTCATCTCTATATCGCATTAACTAGTAAAATGGCAGTAATGACTGTAAGTTTGATAAACTCATCAGCATTAACAGCATTTGCAAACACGTCATAAAGAATGAATGAGGGCGTTGCATGCTGGACACAGTGTGTACAGTTCAAGAGTGTGTGTTTCAGCTGAAGCCCCAAGTTTGTGTCATTTCTCACCATGCTGTCAGCCGTAGATTACTTCATTACTTCAGACATGCAGTGAGGCTATTGAAGTATGGGATTGTAAATCAACGATAATTAAAATGCTGAGTAGTAAGTGTTTAAATGCATAACTTATTAGCTGTGGAAAAATGATGACCTGTCTGCACTCTGTCTGTGATATCTATAACCAAGGTTTTCAATTTTAACTTAGAAATTATACCCCTGAGACCATGCAGGTATAGCTGCTGGACTACATTAGATCACTACTGGTAATATTAGATCAGTCAAGAGGGTACCAATTGTGACGCTATTATGTACAAATTACGTTTTGTGCATCTGTGTAGTTCGGCAGTCTGGATCAGAAGTTGGCTCTTGCTGAGCGGATTCGTGGCCACGTGCTGTCTCTGGCTCTCCAGATGTATGGATGCAGGGTGATCCAGAAAGCTCTGGAGTTCATCCCCTCTGATCAGCAAGTCATTGTGAGTGCACACTTATGTCATGCCACCTCAAACATCCATTAATTAGTTAATTCTGAGGAGTTTAAATGGATTAAACGATTAACATTTCTTGCTGTGTGATGCAGAGTGATATGGTACGAGAGCTGGATGGCCACGTGCTGAAGTGCGTGAAGGATCAGAATGGGAACCATGTAGTACAAAAGTGCATTGAGTGTGTGCAGCCCCATGCTCTCCAGTTCATCATTGATGCTTTCAAGGGACAGGTGGGTCACCATAGCAACTGGCCACAGACTACGGTTAAATGTCAGGTTTACATAAAGCCCCCAGAGGAGAGTGTTTGTGTGTGTGAATGGATTTTCCTTTGATGTTATAACGGTGATTGAAGTGGCTCTCAAAGATGAAACGCGTTTGTGTGTGTATTTACTGTGCATGTGTTGTGCAGGTGTTTGCTCTGTCCACACACCCCTATGGCTGTAGAGTGATCCAGCGTATTTTGGAGCACTGTCTTCCTGAGCAGACACTGCCAATTCTAGAAGAGCTGCATCAACACACTGAGCAACTGGTTCAAGTAAGCAGCATTTTGTCCTGTGATGACTACAGTGTAATAATATCGTATTATCATCTTGCACTCCTTTTTACTGTGCATAGGCAATCATTTTTCACCGTCTTTTCCTGTGTGTAGGATCAGTATGGCAACTATGTAATTCAGCATGTGCTGGAACATGGCCGTGCAGAAGACAAGAGCAAGATCGTCTCTGAGATCAGAGGAAATGTTTTGGGACTCAGCCAGCACAAGTTTGCCAGGTAATTAACAAACACCAGGAGCCATAGCTACAACACAGCCTTACCCTTTTGTCAAACTGGCAGTGACAAAACATGCTGTTGGTATGAATATGGATTTTGGGATCAGGGTTAGTTTAATGTTTAATGTATGTGAAGCCTGGCTTATCCAGTTCAGAAAATCAGCCTCTTCGTATGCGCTAAAACAATTTGTCATTTTGCTCATTTTTGTTATTCTAGTTGGGTATAATTTTTTAATGCCTTAAGTGTTTGTCCAAAGAGTATTGTGGATTTTCTTGCATCAACACCACTTTGGTGTAATACCACAATTACAGTATCTTCATCGTAGACACGGGGCACTGTGTCATTAATGCTGTAATTACAACCGTCTCTCTCTCTGCAGTAACGTGGTGGAGAAGTGTGTGACACACTCGCTGCGTGCGGAGCGGGCCATGCTGATTGATGAAGTGTGCAGTATGGCGGATGGGCCCCACAGTGCCTTATACACTATGATGAAGGACCAGTACGCCAACTATGTTGTGCAAAAAATGATTGACGTTGCTGAGCCAACACAGCGCAAGATAGTCATGCACAAGGTGAAAAATTTAACCTACCCGAACATTCTTTGCATATGCAGTTCTGTTCTTTGTATTTCCTTCCTTGCTTTCCTTTGTAGCGTCTTTGCGGCTTATGTTTATAGTGCCTGCAGTGTTTAATGTTCTGTATGTTTGCCTGTTTGTGTTTAGATCCGGCCTCATATTGGCACCCTGCGGAAGTACACGTATGGGAAGCACATTCTGGCCAAGCTGGAGAAGTACTACATGAAGAATGGAGTAGACCTGGGCCCACTTTGTGCTCCGCCCAACGGCATCATGTAAATTTTCCTCTTGATGCATTGAGGAGAGCGTGTCCACACCCAGCTTAGAGCTGTTGGTCTGGGATCATTGTAAAGCCTCTAGTTTTGCTGAATGCTCTTCTCTCTCCCTCTCTCCCTCTCTCTCCCAGTCCTTGTGAGCTTGTTCTTGTTATCTCTCTTCACCTAGTCCCTTTCCCACTATTACTAAAAACTTTGTTCCTCTTCTTCTGTTTCTGTATGTATGAGATGACAATATTTGATTTGATCCCAGTTTGAATCATGGAGGCTTCTGCATTTAAACTTTATTGCTATTACACACATTTCTAACACACCTTCATAACAAACACATTACATGCTAACCCACTCTATTGCTAACATGGTGCAGACATTTAGCATGGGAGACGTTTTTGGTCTTGCTTCTATAAATATTTAGTGCATACTTGGTGTAGAACTTTGCATATATATAAATATATATATAAAACTTTGTAGGTTTTTCTGGTTTTTGATGTCCAATCTGTACCTATAATTACCCTAGTAGTGAATACATACTTCTAATTGTATAATTGTACATTTGTAAACCTTGGCTAATGTAAATGTGGACTCGCTTCTACAGCCCTTTTTGGTATGAGAACGATACAAAAAAAAACAAAACGGGGAAAAAAAAAAAGAATCTTGTGCATTTCAGTGTAAATTCTCACCATTTTGGTTGTTGTTTGAGTTATGAGTTGTTGTATATTGTAAATTGTAATATCAGATTTTTGTTGGTTTTGAAGCCCTTTGGATTAAAATGGCATAGATGTACAAAGAAGACAAACATGGGCACTCTGCTTTTAGCCATTCACCAGCCATTTTTTCACATTTGCTCATCCCCCCTTTTTTTAAGATCTTTTATAGTCCCTCCCTTGCTCTGGGGCAGATAGCAGCGAGCGTGTGTATGTGTGTGATGCGTAGATTGCCCTGGTTGCAAGGTGTGTACAGATTTGCCATTCTTTTGTCTACTTGTAAGTGATTGTAACATTTTGATTTGGAACACTCTGCGGTGTATATTTAAACAGCCTTGTGTATATTTCCTATGATCTCTTTATGCGAGCACACTTGTAACCATAATGTGTATAGTTAACAGATGCTGTGTGTGCTTTCTGCCTGGGCAACTATTTTTTGTAACTCCAGTTGTAGATTGTCTCTAAACAATGTGTGATCTTTATTTTGAAACAAAACATGGATAAAAAGCTCAAAATTTAAAAAAAAAAAAAAGTCCCCGACTCTTCCTTCTGTTCTTTAGATGATTCTTTTCACAGTATAAAGATTGTGTTTCTGTTGTACTCTTACCATTTTGTTGTTCTTGAGCATTTTTTATTTTTTTACTACTATCATCTACAACTGCATGCCTTTTATTTGATTTGTGAGTGTGCATATGAATCTACCATACATGATTAAATAGTATCTTTTACATTTGAGTAGAACTCTCTCTCAGTCTGCTTTAAAGAAGATAGAGTATAAACTTCTGCACCAGAATCCGCTCACTGATGAGGTTTGTGTATACAGAATTCCCTAAGGCGGATATAACATTAAGTTATTGGCCTAGTTTACCAGACAGATTAATGGTGTATAGCCGCAATTTGTTAGACATTTTGTGATTTATGGCTCTTTTTTACAACTAGAAGAATATATATATATATAATATATTTTTTTAATGAACAAGGTGAACCATAAGGTGCTAAAGTACACTTAATGATGGATAACTCACCTTTCTCTCTGAATGCTTTGGTGCCAAAATGCTGAACATTTAAAAACCTAAAGATTTATAGTGCAACACCGGTAACAAAATATTGAACATTTAATGATGTGAATTTTTTTGATTCTGGTTTTTAAGAAACATTCATCTTAAACGTCTTGAACAGACCTAGAACAAAACGTCCTGAACGGTTTCTATATTCATATAGCACTTAAAACTGTCTCTGCAGTGTAGCTAGTTCCAATATTATACTGTGACTAAAGTGACCCCAGTATAAAAGAACTAATTCCATATTTGAAAGTATTTTTCAATCTGTGGAAGGTACATTGCCAAGAACTGTTTAAAAAGTTAACATGAGGAGATGGACATGATGTGAATGGAGACAGGGGTTCAGTGATCAACACAGATGTGTTACAGGTGTGGAAAATAATTCCAACCTTCTGATTCTGAAATTCTTTCTCTCTAAAGAAAAATACATTTCTTCATGTCTTCTGAAACCCATAAAATAATGTTTCTAAAAACTCTCAGATTTCTGTGGAGCGTAATGTTATTAAATAGTGTGTTTTTGTTTTTAACAAACCTTGATGGTGGCATTTTAAATGTGTGTGTAACAGCTACTAGCTTTATGACTATCTGCAAAATAATAAATGAAAATAAATTTTTGAGGGTCTAGTTTGAAAGAATATTTAAAACACTGATCTATAGCCACCACTGACCGTACCTGACAGCCCTACCTAAGCAAAAGCCCTTCAAGTTTCCATTTCCGTTGTTCAAGGATATTTGCGGAAACTTGAAACTGTCTAAGAATTGCTTTAAAACTCATTATACTGCTGCGCTGGAATCTCTAATCTGACTGGTCAGAAAGTGTTCATTAATCTTCTGTAACAGCAGCTCTGAGAGTGGTACAAGATACAAGGCAAATAAAAAGTTTATACTAATGTGCTCATAGTATGTTGTTATTATTTGCTGTGGCAAAACATGAATAAAACATATCAGGGCATGCTCTTATAGGTAACTAAAAAATAAACTTCCCTCCATCATACCTTTGATTAAAGTCTTATAATAGCACACCCCATCAATTTACATAACCTTCATCTGTTATGGAAAAAAAAGTACAAAATGCACATGGAGTGCTAAGTAAATGTAAACTGTGAAATTGTGATGGCTAGACCACTGGATCAGAACATCTCCAAAACTGCAGCTCTTGTGGTGTGTTCCCGGTCTGCAGTGGTCAGTATCTATCAAAAGTGGTCCAAGGAAGGAACAGTGGTGAACCGGCGACAGGGTCATGGGCGGCCAAGGCTCACTGATGCACATGGGGAGAGAAGTGTGATCCAATCCAACAGACGAGCTACTGTTGCTCAAGTTGCTGAAAAGGTTAATGCTGGTTCTGATAGAAAGGTGTCAGAATACACAGTGCATCACAGTTTGTTGTGCTTTGGCAGAAAAAGAGGGACCAACACAATATTAGGCAGGTGGTCATAATGTTATGCCTGGTCAGGGTTCAAGGACATTAACCTACATGATGATGCACTGCATTGTGAATATCAAATTGATCAGCAAGAATTGACAAAAGGCCTCTCACTGTGGTGGAAAACACTGGCAAAGGAAAATAGGATGCATCTGCCAATATTTCATTGCACAGCTCTACCATAGGTGTGGTCACTTCCCTTTTCTGTATACTTTTCAAAAATAGTCTTTTTGTCACCACTGAGACCATTTGTACTTATACAATCTCTAATTTGTTGCTTTAATTCAGACACCTTGCATGTGTTTTGAAACAACATTGTATTATTAAACTATTTTGCAAGTCATTCTGGACAAGAGCATCTACTTGGTTAAGTGTAAATATAAAGCAGACGCTCCTGCTCTTAATCTGTAAAGTGGTACTTGTTCCAAACAAGACACAAACTTCTCAAAATGAAAAGTACTGAAAAGAATAATTTATTCCCCAAAGGTCAGCACAAATAAGAATTAACAGTGTGACCTTATGAAGAGCTTTCTGTTTGTAAGGGATGGACTAAGTAATCAATTACATAACAGACCATAAAACCCCAGCCAGCTGGAAAGCCTGAGTATGTGACATCCACAGAGAACTTAGAAGACATGCCAAGACACCAATTCCCATAAGAAACATTCTGTCACATGCATCCTGGGAAAAAGATGCTCTTTTTGTTTCTTTTTTTCCCCATTTCTTTTCAGAAAGTCAGGCCTAAAAAATGTCCAAGTTGTATGTGAACATTTAATTGTTATATCATTTCTTCTATACTTCTCATTACACCAATAAGGCAAAACATTAAGACCACCTGCCTAATATTGTGTTGGTCCCCCTTTTGCTGCCAAAACGGTCCTGACCCATCATGCACTGTGTATTCTGACACTTTTCTGTCAGAACCAGCATTAACTTCTTCAGCATCTTGAGCAACAGTAGCTCGTCTGTTGGATCGGATCACACGGTCCAGCCTTCATTCCCCACGTGCATTAGTGACCCTTGGCCGTCCATGACCCTGTCACCAGTTCACCACTGTTTCTTTCCTTGGAGCACTGTTGACAGATACTGACCACTGCAGACTGGGAACACCCCACAAGAGCTGCAGTTTTGGAGATGTTCTGATCCAGTCGTCTAGCCATCACAATTTGGCCCTTGTTAAACTCGCTCAAATCCTTACGCTTGTCCATTTTTCCTGCTTCTAACACATCAACTTTAAGGACAAAATGTTCACTTGCTGCCTAATATATCCCACCCACTAACAGGTGCCATGATGAGGAGATAATCAGTGTTAATCACTTCACCTCTCGCTGCTCATAATGTTATTGTAAATACTGTATATAACACTACTGTATACAGTATATTTGATGTTACAGCTTTCTGAAAGGTGTCATTGCCAGAAAGTTAATGAATGCATTAAACTGAGCTAACAGAAAGGATGTGCTAACTCAAATAACTTAATAAAACAAATTTGGGATGTAGCAGAAAGAGAGATTCATAACATGCATGCGCAGTTGACAAATCTGTATCCATTATGCAACCATTTCAACATAGACCAGAATCTCAAAGGGATTTCACCTTGAGGAATCCATGGCTCTTGGCTGTTGTGAAAGCAGAGAGTGTCTTTGGAGTGGATAACCCCCTGGAGGATAAAAACCCCTTGTGGTTCCCCTCCTTCCCCCAGTGTGGATAAGCAACTACATATATCTCTTACTCAAATGGCCCTGCTTATCATGTTTTATTTCTGGACAGCTTTTACTAGAGCCATACATCAGTTGCCAGGGTATTGGATGCTGCAATCTACAAAGAAAAATCCATACTGTTCTTCATGTCTGCTTTCATTTTGAAGTAGTCACTGCAAATGATTTGAAATGATTTGTGAAGCATTATGGACATCTAAAAAACGAGTTTTCAATCTTTTATTCCAGCCTGGAATAAATCTTACATCTAAAAGTCATTAATAATCATCTAATAGCCATTAAGCAGCTCTAAAAAACCATTTATTGTTTCTTTGAGCTTTCACAAATGAGCTCCATAGACTGCTGCAACAAGAGACATTAATATTTGCCTAAACACAGAGTACATTAAACATCTGTTAAGAATGAATGCAGACTCTTTAGAGCAGGTTTACTGAAGAAAGTTTGATAAATGAAATGAATGAAACTGATATGTCTGCCTGCAGCTGTCATTAAAGTCAAATCCCTGATACTACTAACATTTTTATTAATTTATTTCTGTGTTTATAAATTTGATTATAAAGTACACTGAGCAACATTATGAGCAGTGAGAGGTGAAGTGAATAACACTGATTATCTCCTCATCATGGCACCTGTTAGTGGGTGGGATATATTAGGCAGCAAGTGAACATTTTGTCCTCAAAGTTGATGTGTTAGAAGCAGGAAAAATGGGCAAGAGGAAGGATTTGAGCGAGTTTGACAAGGACCAAATTGTGATGGCTAGACCACTGGATCAGAGCATCTCCAAAACTGCAGCTTTTGTGGGGTGTTCCGGTCTGCAGTGGTCAGTATCTATCAAAAGTGCTCCAAGAAAGGAACAGTGGTGACCCGGCGACAGGGTCATGGGCGGCCAAGGCTCATTGATGCACGTGGGGAGCGAAGGCTGGACCGTGTGATCCGATCCAACAGATGAGCTACTGTTGCTCAAATTGCTGAAGAAGTTAATGCTGGTTCTGAGAGAAAGGTGTCAGAATACACAGTGCATGATGGGTCAAGGCTGTTTTGGCAGCAAAAGGGGGACCAACACAATATTAGGCAGGTGGTCATAATGTTATGCCTGATCGGTATATGATGGTAAAGATGTGTGAATTTCTCCATGTAAATCATTCAGAAAAATGTAAAGACTCACTCACTGGAAGTCTTTATTGTACCATTTTGTGTATAAAAACTGTTGTGCATAAGAATCCCAGGAGATCAGCAGTTACAGACATACTCAAACCATCCCTCTAGCACCAACAATTGTGCCACGGTTAAACTCACTGAGATCACATCTTTCCTTTTCTGATGATTGATGTGAACATTACTCGAAGCTGCTGGCTCATATCTGCATGATTTTCTGCATTGCGCTGCTGCCGCACGATTAGCTGATTAGATAATTACATGAATGAGTAGGTGTATAGGTGTTCCTAATAAAGTGTTCATTGAGTGTAGCTGTAACCCATAGCATGAGATAATACTGTTAAGATTAATGATGATGTAATTATAGTTGAGAATACAGTATGGAGAATTTATTTCGTTTCCACATCAACATGGTTATCTTGCTGACTGGGTGCTAATGCCACTGTGTAGCTAATTATCTATTCTTAACTGTGAAAGCATCGATAATGATGTTAAGAGTTACATTTAACCAATCTAGCTCATTTCTTCTGCCTTTTTTCTATAAAAGCTAAATAAATAAACACTGATACAATTTATTTTTCTATTAGACTTAATGCATTGCAACTTTACCTTCAAACTTCTAGGTAATTTTGCATTATTTTCTGCTAATGTAGTGGAATTTGAAAAGTAATCTATAGTTTTCCTGATTTTGTAAGTAAAGATTTGGAAAGTCTAGGAAACACGTCTTAGCCCATTGTATCCACTAGGTTTCACCAGGCTGGAAATGTTCAATCCAGTGTCGCTATTCGAAGTTATTTGTTTCTAACAGTGCAGCATTCCTCTAGTTGTAGGCATTGCTGTTAGTCTCAGTTAGGTTTCTGCCTGTTTACAAAATACGGTATTAAGAGTGTGGTAGGATGCACATGATAAATACCGTGGAAAAGTATCACTGTGATTAGGCCACAAATATAATGCTTGCAGAGGCATTTCAAAATTGTAAAAAATCATCGTTCCTTTGCTGGTACTGCATATTTGAGCATTAAAACAAATGTGCTTGTTACTTTAAAGGCTTTACTGCATCCTGTGTCTTGGTTAGAGAAGAATCAAAAGATATTTTGAAATCAGCTGAATCAGCCTTTCCTTCATGGTGGGAACAACTGTAGATGTGTTCCCAGGCCCAGGCTGTGTGAGAACTCAGAATAATATTGTATATAAATCTTATATACACCGATCAGGCATAACATTATGAGCAGTTCCAGGTGAAGTGAATAAGACTGATTATCTCCTCATCATGGCACCTGTTAGTGGGTGGGATATATTAGGCAGCAAGTGAACATTTTGTCCTCAAAGTTGATGTGTTAGAAGCAAGAAAAATGGGCAAGCGTAAGGATTTGAGTGAGTTTGATAAGGGCCAAATTGTGATGGCTAGACGACTGGATCAGAGCATCTCCAAAACTGCAGCTCTTGTGGGGTGTTCCCGGTCTGCAGTGGTCAGTATCTATTAAAAGTGAACCGGTGACAGGGTCATGGGTGGACAAGGCTCATTGATGTACGTGGGGAGTGAAGGCTGGACCGTGTGATCCGATCAAACAGACGAGCTACTGTTGCTCAGATTGCTGAAGACATTAATGCTGGTTCTGATAGAAAGGTGTCAGAATACATATTACATGAAGAGCTGTTTTGGCAGCAAAAGGAAGACAAACACAATATTAGGCAGATGGTCATAATGTTTTGCCTGATCAGTGTAACTGCATAATAGAATGGTTCTGTTCCCACATTTTGTTGCATGCATAATGCATATGTACAATAATCCACAACTTACAGTCCTTAATATGAGCAACATTTTGCTAGCAGTGTAACATACCTTTTTATTACTTGTGGTGTTTTGTACTGTATTGTTTTGGGGGGTTATTTATTGTCATTTGCAGTGGAGGGTTTTGTAATTTTGTCATTTTTAGGCACAAGTTTGAGATGTCACCAATAGAATTCTATCGTGGGAAACTCAGTGACAATAAAAAAAGTGGAATCCTTGAATTGTGTGATCTAAAGAACCTGAGGGATAAAATATGAATCTTGTCATTTACATTTAGGATCTATGTCTGTCAGACCAATTGTTTCTAATGCCTGGAGATACAGCTCACACACACACACACACACACACAGCTCGTGCGGTGATAGCGGGCGTGACGAGCGGAGAATCCCGGTCTCTCCCCCTCCCCGGTTGTAATGGATGCTCGTGCGAGCTGTAGGGGGCGCTCTTATCCTCATTAGGAGAACCCACCCGGCCCGGTGCACATCCTCCTCCGGAGAGAGAGAGAGAGAGAGACTGGAGGCTGGTTCTTGCTAATTGTGAGTCCAACAGGACCCGAGCACCAAAAGTCAGTAAAAGACTGATAGGCCGTGCGCCACTGCTGCTCTTTTGGTCTTCGTGTGCTTTAGCGGGGATTAGATTCACCAAGATCCTGGGCAGGACGGATGTCCCGACGACCGCCAGCACTGAGCTCGGGTCCTGAAAACAGAAGATTTTAGTGTTTTCCCCGTTTTTTGGAGACGAAGCGGGGACAAGCGGGCGATCCGGTGATCCGTGTTGCTGCTGCTGCTGCCATGAAGCTGCCGGGCTGGATGGCTGTGGCGCTGCTGCTCGCGCACTCTGTGTCGGTAAGCCGAGCAGTCGCGCTCTATTGTTATCCGCAGACAAACGTGGCCGCGCGAGACCTTGGTTTCAGCACCTGTGTGTGTGTGTGTGTGTGTGTGTGTGCATGCGCGCGCGCGTGTGGGCACTTAATGACAGATTTGACGGTGTGGTGTGCTTATGTGTGTGTAGGGTGGCGTCATGAATAAACAGTGTCTTTGCAGAACGTGCATGGTGCTCACTTGTAAATCTCGGACGCGAGCCGCGTTTCTCGGTTGACCGCATACAGTGCGTCGTGCGCTCGAGAGCTCAGTGGAGACGTCACCTGTGGGGTTCCGTTACCGGTTTTTATCCACCAGCTTTATTGATCAGCATGTGGCTTCGTGAGTGGCCTGGTGGGCATTGTAGGTCAGGGACACACAACTAGCCCCGCGCCCCCTCCCCTAGTCTGGTCTGTGTGTTGATGCGTAGTAGTGTCTCAGTATGCGCGCGCGTGCCTGTGTGTGTGTGTGATAGTGTATGGTGGGATAGGCCATAATTAGCACGTCTCAGCTAATTACGCCCGTTTGGCCTTCGTCTGCATGCTCGGATAGATCGAGGTCGCGGCGCGATTGTGGGATTGTGGGGTTTATTAGCCGGGGTAGGGTGGGGTAGGTGCAATAGATAGGCGGTGGGGTGCAGCGGAACGGCTGCGGGCTAGCGCGAGGGAGGATGACGTCATTGGGACTCGTGGGAGCTGAGAGGAACTGACCATATAGGCTCCGTCCGGAACCGCACTAAATGCTACGTCTGAAGAACAGGCGACTTTACATGTGGTTTTCAGGATACTGAGTTACCTGTGGAGCAAACGGTTCAGTGTATCTGTGTGAGGTTCCTGAATATGTGGCAATGGAAACAGCTTCCTACTGCAGCCAATACAATATGCATGCAATTATGTAATTCATACAAAATATCCAACTAAATTAACAATAGAGTGGGTCAGGAAATGCTTTCTTTAGCCAATAGTTATTATATCAGTTATATTAGTTACAGATCTACCATGAAAACAGATTTTTTTATGTTGACTTTGGACAGGTCAGTGCTCAAAGCTGAACCCTACACTTTTCACCCTGGCTTGACAGAAGAAAAACAAACAAAGAAGGGTGTTTGGATTTTGTCAAATTCTTTACAAAACAGTTTAAATGTTAAGGCTTTGCGGAGATACAGATAGAAAGTGAGTGAAAAATCTAGGCTTTTCTTGTTGATACATCCATTTAAAAAAAAAACAGTGTAGAATACATATAGTGCAGTGTTTCCGTGATGGATGAAAATGAATGCTTTAGATTCTAAAAACAGCATGTGGTCATAATGGAAGAAATCATAATGCGTTAGGCTTTAGAAATAAAAAAAAAAAGATGCACAAAGAATCATTTATGTATAAGCCTTACATATTCTTTCCATCTTTTTGCCTTATTTCACTGTCTTTCTATCCATGTTTATCTCTCTTGCCGTCTTATACATATTTCTTTTTATTCCCTCACTCTTATCATTTGATTTAGATTGAAGCTCAAAGAAGGCCACTACTGATTCTTCTCTAGTGTAACGTTTTTACCAGTCAGAGGATGAGGCCTCTTAAAAGGAAGTTTGGTGGTGTAATATCCTCTATAGTCCTGTCTGCCAAAACCGGACTTTAATTTAGATCTGGAAATGTTGCTAAGGCCATATCCCCCTTCCTCTTTGTCTCTGTTTTCTGTATGCGTGTGTGTAGTTGCGTGCTTAAATTCATGTTGGTCAATACTGAATCAGTGTTTTGTGCTGCAGACGACAAAGACAACCATAGAGGAACAGGAGGAGGAGAGTGAAAATGGGAGAAAGGAATGTGTGAAGCAGGGAATTTCACAGGGAATTTCTACCCTGAATTTCTCAGACCACACTGACACAACCATGTGCAACTACAATAAGAGACATGCTGCACTTTATCAGCATCTTTATGGCCAGATCATAACATAGATAGTTAGTGGGATTTGCTTTAGATAATAATCTAGAGGCAGAAATCATAGAGGGATATTACATATTAGCAAAAAATGTTATCATTTATTATTTACTATGGTTAGTTCTGAGAAAGATTTTGCGAAAGTGTTATGTGATGTGAACCTTCTTGCTTTCTAACCTGAATTATGGTTCAGACGGGTGTAATGCAGAATACAAATGCACGAGATGGATCAAATCTCAGCAGATTTATTTGTTTATTTTTTTTTCAGAATATTTGGTAATTGCTTTACTGACTTTCATTAAGAGCGGTACATTGTGCTTGCTTGGCAGCCAGGCTGGGAATCTCTATGCATCCCACGATTTGATTACATTTTTATGCAAGGTGCCATGATGCGATTATAAAATGATTCTTAATGCGTTTTGGTGCATCTTGATCTTTTTTTTTCCTCAAGCCTGCATTATTTTTCAATTATGACCACATGCTGCTTTTAAAACATATTACTATCATTTCCATCTACCATGAAAAACACTGGGCTTCATGAACTCTATAGTATTTTTCTAATCCCAGTAAAAACACTTATGCATAAGCCTAAAAAAAACTAATGACTTTTTGAGAATTAATGCAGAAATGCAACATCTTTCCAAAGAGTGTCAGTTATATTACTCATCCAAGCTTTTTATGCATGTAAACATATATGCTTAAATCCCTGAAAAAGTCCCATGTTAACACGTCAAACGGCACGTGACACTAGGAAAGAGTATTTCTTTCAGAGGTGTCAGGGCAGGTAGCTCAGTAGCAGTGTCACCACCGCTGAAAGCTTCACACTGACTCACCTCCCTCTGACCTCCACCCGGTGCAATACACTCCACTGCTGAGGCAGGGCCCAAGGTGATGGATGCTAGCCGGTGAAATCTGGGTCACAACATCAATACTCAAAGGCTTTGTCTTTACACAAATAGAACCTTTGATTTAGGTCTATGTCAAAAAGTGCCTGTGTTTCGCACAGCTAATTATGATTGAGCTGTTACAATATTCGATTGTTTTCAGTTGCATGCTAACTGCACCTTGTTTTTAATATATGAATGCAGTAATTATGCGTTTACGTTTATTCATTTGGCAGGCACTTTTATCCAAAGCGATTTACAAGTGATGTAGAACCTGATTCAAATATAATCCAATTATAGAGAAAATGGAAAGAGGGGAAGAGATTGGGGGATGCAGAGAGAGGAGGAGTAAGAGAGAGAGAGAGAGAGAGAGACAGTGCAGTGCTGCTTGCTCTTTCCCAGGAGACTTGGCTCTCTACCTGCTCACTACAGTCACCATGACAACCACTGAGCACAGTACAGTCACAGCTTTACACAATCTCTCTCTCTCGCTTCAGTCTTCCTCTGTAAATCCATCTGCCTCTCCCCATCTCTCTCTCGCGCTCTCTCTCGCGTTCTCTCTCTTGCTCTCGCTCGTTAATTCAGATGATGCCCCGCTCTGATTGGGGGAGGGGAAATCCTCCCCATCTGTACCTGACAGACACACATAAGGGGAGGGAGGATTGGAGGAGAGGCGGATGTAAATGATAGTCTGTCTGTGTGGGTGTATGTGTGTTTAAACATCTCTGGGAATCTCCACAGATAACACTTTGCTCTCTTTCAGTTGTGGTTCTGTAAATGCTAGTTGGCACCGACGTGTCCTGAAAAACCTCGGCGTGATAGAGTGGTTGTTCTCTCCTGAAATGCCCATGCGGCCCAAATTTTGGTGCATTTGTGTGTGCGTTTGCTGAGCTATAATAAGACTCTAAATTAGAGGGCATAGGTGGGAGCGGCTCCAAAGCCACAATGAATTTAAAATGTTACATCAATATGCTGTTTAAATATGAATACATCTCGCTTAGCCAATACACCACTCCTTGCACAGAAAGAGAAGGGGAGACTCTGTGTGTGTGTGTGTGTGTGCATGTAAAATTCACACTGTGAATGTGTGTCTGTTTGTTCTGCAGATATTCTCAGAGTGGGGCGGAGCCAGAGATGCATTTCCGTGGAGATAGAGGACTGGCTTGTATAATTGGTATAACAAGAGGTCAGGGGCGTGGCAGTGCACTCTGGGGAGTATTGCGGTATAGTTAACTTTCCGGTGGCAGGGTGGGGCACAGTGAGCATTTGGGAACCGTTTCAAACAACACAGAATCCCAGTGGGAGAGATGTAATAATTCTGAGCTAACACAGGATAAATCTGGTCCAATGCTTCAGAGGTTCTGTGTGTATTTCAGCTGATTTTGTAGAGAATCTTGATCATGCAGACATACAATTAAAATACAGGTGCTATAACCAAGCAGTATAGGTTATTAAGCAAGCATTAAATACATGCGGTATAAATTAATGGACTTACATACTAGTAAGCTCATTAAAATAATGTGAGAAAGCTTATTCTGAGAATATAAGGGTACAATTACTGATTAATCATTTTTTAAAACCTTAATGGAATAAATTGATTCCATCTGCATAGCAATTTTAACAATCGACAAACAAACAATTACATGCGGTTTAATAAATCCAACTGATCGCTCAATAATAATAAAAGTGAGCAACTTTGTACATAACTGAATGGGGATACAGTACACCAGCTAAGGCCAATATGAATTTGAGTTACGAATGAGTTTCTTGTTGGTGGAATAAACAGGCTAATTAGTTTAACAATGCTTTAGACAAATTAATTGTCATGAATCCAATTACTTTCTGGATTAGAATGTGTACATCTTGCGCATGTGCATTTAAACTGGACTTTGTTTGCCAAACTGCTCCTCTGAATGAAACCAAGTTCATTTTCAACAGAAAAATACCTTAAAAACAAGCAAGGATGCCTGGTATAACTGGGCATGCAGGGCTAAGTCACCCTGTCTCTCAGAGATAAAAAAAACCCCAAAAAACACCAGTATATGGTTTTGTTTTTGGCATCCATGTCAGATTATTTGCTGTTCATAAATATCTTTTTTACAGAAATTTGATTTTTTGAAGAAACCAGGCTGTGGCTGATTTCTTTCTACCCAGACTGTAGATTCATGTCTCTCAGCTGATTACACTGAGTAAAATGCAGGCTTGATTTGGGCTGATATTTTTAAGCCTACTTTGCCTCATTCTGTGTAATGAATGTGAAGGAAGTTGTGTACTATATCGTTGTTTTCCCCAGAAATGCCCATGGAGGAAGAACTAAAAAGTAGATAGACAACACATATTCTCCAATCAAATTACGCAAAAGCATTCATTTGCATTAATTATGCATTTGCAACGCTCTTTGAATTTAAGTGTGTATGAGAGATAGTTTGCTTCACATCATTCTTATTGTACCATTCATGAGACCTGTGATAAAATGTATTGATCAGCTGTAGTAGTTTCTGTGGTGGAAATTCAAAAGAAGGAGATAAAACAAAGGTTCTAGGAACAAGGTTTATTAAGTGTTTTGTTAAACGCTCACGATGAAATTCAGTCCGATTGTTTTCCTCAGTTTATTTACATATCTCAGACAGTCTTACACTGGAATTTTGTTTTCTTCACAGATGTCTCATTCACTGCTTTATTTGCTCCCTAGACAGAGCTGGTTTTAACTGGTTCTGTGATTAAGATAAGATTTTAATCGTTTATCTCACCTGCGTTTAGTCCAAAATAGAGAACGGTTCACATGAAAAATTGGTAATGCCCAAATTGTCATGCAGGAAATCCATCATGGTACCAGACCTGAGACTCTTCCTGTAGGAGGTGGTGCGATGTTGGTTGCCCTGGTGAACGTGAACGTTCTTGTTTAATCTCCGTCTACCGAGCATGTTATTAAAAATTGATATCTGAGCATTAATATAATTATATATTAGAGCATATGAAAATTTCACTCTAGTTTCATTGTCAGGCAATTAATATTAGATCTAATATCACACCCATCTAATATCATGACCATCGTTTATGGCTTATGGTTGGTTGTGATGGTGTGGAAGGCGTCTAGATATATTTTGCAGTGCACAATCGTTTTTCTTGCTGTTAGAGTACAATTATACTGCATTTTGCTGAGTCCGAAAACCCTGCTAATATGCTGAGTTTACATTATCGACATGTGATACTCTGTGAGGACAAGCTTCTGGCTGTTATGGTGACATTTACACTAAGTACTGTTCCAGGCAGGTTCAGATTATATATAATGTGCATGTAAACAGATGTTCAACTTACTGCCAGGTTTATGGCGCATAAACAGTTCATTCAGAATATATAGTTAGATTTACGGAAATCTGCTTCTGAACACTGCAACTGAAACAAAGCTGGTTTACACAAATCCATGTCTAGACCTCTAATGAGCAAACCAAAGTGGGCAGTGGAAAGGAGAAATCTCCCTGGAGATGGCATAAGGAAGAAATCTTGATCCAGGAGCCAGAATGAAAAGTTGAACCCGCCCTTCTCTGTGTGCTGGATTATAGTACAAAAAGAATAAGAAGACCTCAAGATAAATTGGTGTGTTTGTGTGTCTGTGTGTGTGAATGAATGATGCAAGAATCACTCTGTGGGTGCCCTTTATCTCTTTCTTTATCTCTTACTCTTTCTGAGATCTGAGGAGATCTTGGGGACGGGGAGGGGTCCTTAAATCCTTTAATCCTCAATGCAGGAACAAAATGGTGACAGTTGCTAATGTTTTAACTCGAAAAGTGTGACATAGGACAAAGACATCTTCCTCTTTCCTGGTAACTTTCTGTTTACAAATGACCAGTTCCAGTAAATTCCTTTTCAATAGCGATCAATTGCTGAATCATTTTCAGCATTTGTTCAAGACAATAGGGTCTGAAGAAAATCTCTGAAATAATTAGGTTGCTGTTATGTGATGGTGACTCAGGCCATTGAAAGTGTTTTAACTTAAGAAATTGTTATCTTTTAGCACTGGCCAAGGGTTTTGGTTATTTTTAGTTGCAACTGAAACCTTTTTGGTCAACCACATATGCCAGAAGAGGCAGGTGAAAAACCTGTATATGCCTGGTTGATTGTATGGTTGACCAACATCTCTGCTGTCTGGTAGCAGGTCTGTAACCACACAGCTCCTTGTGGGACTCACAAACAAGAGATAAAACAAAATGTGCTTTCCTCTCAAAATGCAAATTGGCACACAAACCACACGTTCCACAAGACCGAATTGTTTTTCAATAAGAATCTTTCTGCTTTGTCAGATTGCAGGATTTCACAGAGGAATGTCCACGTTTGCACTTCTGCCTGTCAATTTTCTCTTCTCTCATTCTATATATGGAGTTAAATTTCAGCTGAGGGGATTTCTGTAAAAATTCAGAGCTGTATTTTTATTTTTTTTTTCAAGAGTGAGAGATGGGAGAGCCGTGTGCATATGTGCAAAGTGATTTGGCATCTTTGCAAATGAATGGTAACCCTGCCTAACACATCGTGACAGAGCACTCGATAATGCAACAGATCAAATCAGCAGCCTCTAAATGTAAACCTGCTACACTTGGACTACTCTGTGTGCTAATGACGAATTTTATTTGGTATATTGTGCTGTTGACTGTTGGATGTATGTATTTTCTGCCCATTTTTTTGTCCCATAATTTTAGCAAAGTGCTTCTGAAGGTGGGTCGTGGAAAACCATCCAAATCCATATTATCCACAAAGGAGTAATTGAACTGAATATTGCATCTTATTGCATCACAGGACATGCAGTATAGATTATTTTGTGGCATTTTGTATTGTTAAATCCAACCAACATAAATCCACATTCTGAGCAGGAGAAACACTAGAGGATGAATCATGCAGCCTAACACTGCAGATACTACTGCGTGACATTTTGCCACACATGGGGACATGGTGGGTTTAGATAGGTGCAATGTAACCCGTGAAAGCTTTTGCAGCATTATATTTCTCAGCAGATTAATACTGTTAATCCCTTAAAGTCCCATCTTATTATTCAGTTATCTTATAAATATTCTAAACAGGAATTAACCTGTTATTATGGATGTAGTGACAGAATGAGGAATGTAATTCGAAGTAGAAGTACTAATAATCTTTACTGGTTTCCACCGGGTTCTCCAGTTTCCTCCTGCCTCCTAAAAACATGCCAGTTGATGGAATGGGAAAATATGTTTGTGTGTGTGTGTGTGTTTGAATCCCAGGACCACCAATCTGCCACTGTTGGGCTCTTGAGCAAGGCCCTTAACCCTAAATTTCTCAGCTGTATAAATGAGATAAATGTAAATCCTTCTGGATAAGGTCAGGTATATGTGTATGTGTGCATGGTGCCCATCACTGATTATCCAAATGAAATTGTTCACATTTTAACTGAAGATATAAAGGAGTGGTTTATGAACATAAATGTATTTCAAGACAAAAATTATGATGCAGTAGCTGGGTTTATGAATTGTTCTCGATTGCTATGAACTCTGAAGCATTTCTAGTCTATTGGCATAGGAGAAATGAGAGGAGTAAATATACTGTGTGTCCCAAAAGTCTCCATACATAGAGGAAATGAAGACTTTATCTACAAAACATTATATACACGACTCCCATTTCTTGTGTAAACACTCACAGAGTTGTGTTCTCGAACTTTGGCTTCCAGATTGTCAACAGTGTGTGATTTGCTTGCCATGTTTCCTGTTAAAATCTCACTCTTCAGACAGCTTCCTGATCCAGCCATGTCTGTGTTTTCTTTCGTCTTCTTTCATATGAAAAATGTTGGAAGATATTTCGCCAAAAGGTATTAATTTCCCCTGTGTAGAGAGACTTTTGGGATGTGCTGGAGATATAAACATATGAGATACTTCTTGTCAATACTGTTTAAAAATACACATCCCATAGGACAGATTTAGATGGAAATGGAGGCCGAAAGAACAGTTTTTAATGCGTCAATGAGTGTGAAGACTAACTGGCTATTTTCACACAACAACAAATGTTCATTTGAATTCTGACTCATCCGATTTGACAGTATTTTTTTTAAAGTCAATTCAGAAGTGACAAACTGCATGAGAGAGCTGTTATCACTATTACAAAAAAAGTGTCATATTTTCTTGCTAGAACAAAATGCTTTAACAAGACATTAATATATATTAAATATATAATAATAATAATAATAATAATAATATATATATATATATATATATATATATATATATATATATATATATAAAAATTTATTTAATATATTTATTATTATTATTATACAGGCTGCTTGCTTTTCATCTTTGGATTTTTCCAAATGTATATATATATATATATATATATATATATATATATATATATATATATATATATTTTTGTATTGCACAAACTTGAATCTAGTGTTGTGCTACCTCTGCCATACAGTTTTGAAAAGGAAAATATACTCACCATTACTCACCACCGTAAACTGGCTAGCTTGTTGCTAACAAAAGATGAAACTGGAGGCCTCAATTTCTCCCCACTTTGTAGCTGAACATACATGGATGTAGAAAATAATGTAACTCTTGACTTTCCAGTGTAATAACTCGAATGTAGAATAATTCCATTAAACTCCAACGAAATTAACAACGCTAATAAGCTAACACCAATAGTGACAGTAAACTGAAAAACGCATTACAAAGATTAAAAAAAAGGACAGTGAAGGCACTTGATCATACTTGCAGCGAAAAATCAGTATGAGGTGAATGTCACATGCTTATAGTGTTATATTTTTTCTTTTAAGCACTTGAATGGTGGAGATAGCGAAGCAAGGTCAGGCTATAATGCTAAAACCATCACATGGGAGACACAGGAATCAGCACAATATGTTACATAATATATATTGTTTACAAAATGTATTGTATTTGAGTTTCCTATATGTTTTTGTGAGGTAATCTTTCCTTAAACACTATCAATGCCCTTAATAAATAAACAGCTCCCTTCACTGATTGAAAGTGATGCCATGACAGCGTTAACTTTAAATCAAATTCTTCACGCCACCATAGATTCTGGGGGCGGAGCTTCCTGTAAATGACTGGGAATTTCTGAATGTATTTAACTGCTAGAGAGCTGTACTGTGTTTGAAGTTATTGTGATTCCCCACCTACAACTGGTAAAAGCCAACGAAAACTCCCCCTCAACTTTCAGTTCCTTCCCTGTTTACGATGTGACATCAAATCAACATGGCCACACACACTGTGAGCAGTTTAAGGTGCTTCTTCTCTACTTTTAAATGAGTTTATAGCAGCCTTGGCTTTAGATGTGTTAATATAATCTAGTATTCCTCTCCCTTGTCAGTAAGCTAGCAACGCTTGCGTCATTGTCTTCCTCAGAGAGTGCTACGTATCGCTTTCTCAAGCACAGAATGTCATGGATAGAGTGTGGCACTACTGGGATTCGAGACTAAACTCCATAAGGCCACATTGCTTCTACACTTTACCTTGGAGCTCCCCTGGAGGAATAATTCATTTCACTCTTCTATTACATTTTGGAAATTGCGTATCGGTCGAGTTGCTGCCAGACAGTTGTTGTGCTGTTGGGTAGATTTGTTTAAAGATGCTTACATTTAAATGAACACAAGGATGAGATGAGCTAAAGTATGCCCTGGAGAGCATTACTGCACACTCGGGTGCGTATGCAGTTGCCTTAGTGCTTGGAGTAAAAATTAAGTTAAACGGTTGTTGCTGGTGTGGCACTTGGCCGCTATGGTTGTAAGGCACTACATGTATTCCAGTTCAGGTCATTTTATGCCACCTAACAGAGGCTGTATGCATTTTAATGGCTTGATTATACCCCCCAAAAAACAGATTTGTCGAAAAAAAAAAAATTACTTTAGAACTGCTATGTATGATCTTATAATGGAATCTTATAGACATGGTGTTTAGTACCATGTCATGTTGTTTAGTACATGTTGACATTTCTATTAAAAGCATAAGACCAACATGATTTGAGGAAGTGCTATGTGCCATCAGGCTTTGCAGTGTTTCCTCCCACCGTGTTATCTTGACCTGAGGCTTTTTTTTATGAACAATAGAATACTGTCCCTATATCTATATCCTGTACACCACCAAATATTTTCATTGACTATAAACCACACCCTGTTGAACACTGTATGGACATGTTTCAGCTTTA
Source organism: Hemibagrus wyckioides (assembly GCF_019097595.1). Lineage (NCBI taxonomy): Eukaryota > Metazoa > Chordata > Actinopteri > Siluriformes > Bagridae > Hemibagrus > Hemibagrus wyckioides. The sequence goes on along the minus strand of NC_080733.1, from coordinate 7,716,931 downwards.
GTGGTGTCTTGCTTTGCACTGATGATTATGGCATAACATATAATACATTTAAATATGTGTAGTGTTGAACTATTTGACATTTCTTGTGCACACATAATGCCAGCTTTTGTTTGTTACTGTCTGCCTTTTTGTTTGTCTGAATGAGTGCAGATGTAATTAGGCTGTGATCAGATACTTGTGAAAGGGAATATAAATGAGTGTGAATAAACAGATGCTCTTCTCTCAGCAGTAACTTCACATCTGCCAAACGTGGCTCCAAATTGCAGTATTGATACAGACGTGGTGTACACATCTGTTTACAGTTCTAAAGGTTACCTGTCCATCAGTGTCATAATCTTCAAACTGCCAGAATCTCACAGACAGCTTAGTTGCCTGCAGTTCTCTGTATCACACCTGCTGTCCCTGGCTTGGATTCTAGGGCATTGGTTTAGGAACGGGTCATCGAACCTCAGGATAACCATTACAGAGTTGAGATAAACTTTAAACTTCGGAAGATAAAAATGATTAACAAGAAAATGTATTGCTTTTCTTTCCATGCAATCCTTGCTGTTCAACAAGTTATCATTTGTGAGGAAATCCTGTATCCTTTTTTTTTTAACATCCTGAGTTTCACGGAGTAAAAGATGCTCAGAGCTCAAATGATAAGATGGACTGAGGGGCTGGAGACAAAATGGGCTGCCAATTATTTTTTGACATATTGGAAGCCTTTGTCAGGTGTGAACAGGGATGTGACAGGAAATGACAGCACAAGAGCTTGAGCTGTCACTCAGGACAAGGATCCTAGAAAAAGAGCAGTTAGGCTGGCCACTCATAGCCAATAATTTACATTTACATTCCTTTATCTGCCAGGCACAGTTCTACCAAGGGACTTTGCATAATATGTGAGGCAAAATGCAACCCAAACACAGACCTTGAAGTAATAGTCCTGCAGTTCTCAACTCTGTATACACCACATGTGCATTACATATCTAATTACTACAGAGAAGATTTTTTGCTTTGTACCAGTTCAGAAAAAAAGGGAAAATCAGTAATAATAGAAATCTAAGGGCAGTTATTAAATTTTCTTCTGACAACGAAGGCCTAGGATGAGACGGACCTCAGAGAAAGCTGTAAGGTTTATCCATTTAGTTCAGCCATTTCAATTTATGTATGCTGTCTGTAAGATCTTATGGTAGTAATTCACATTCAGGCAAAAACATAGCCACTTTCATGTTTTCCCTGAGCACTTTTAAGTTGGTAATGACTACAAAATCTGTACCGTTGCTGAAAAGATGAATTATACTGATGTAATATTTATTTTACAAACACCTTTGGCTGCAAGAGTTATGAAAGTTTCCTGCCTGTCCTAACAGCTATCCATGGACCTCCATTATTAGTGAGTTTTTAATAAATATTTTCCTCCCATCTTTTTCTCCATGCAGGGAAATTGAAATTCTTGTGTCAGCCCCTTCAAATGCAAATGAATTTAAGTGAAAAACACCGGAATAATCTTTCAAGGGAACCGACAGCCAGTTGAGCCTGGAATATAATTCAGACCCGTTAATGAAATATTATATGAGCAGTTTGTTGCCTTTTCAGTCGTACAGCCTCTGAGCAGTGTTTTTCAAAATATGTGTGCACTTACACTTAATATGTGTGTGTGTGTGTGTGTGTGTGTGTATGTATGCATGCACAAGCATGCAAGAAAGTGAGACATGGAGAAAGAGCACAGAGGCAGACAGGTAATCGATCTCTGTCAGTCTTATTTCCTCTCATCTACTAAATCAGAATTTGCTCACTTAACATATCGTGTATGGAAAGTGATATCGATCGATCTGTGAAAACTGAGATGCACACACACACACACACACACACACATCCTCCTACGCATGCCATGCCGGTAATGGAGATTACTCTGTGACTAACTCAAAGAGTGTAGGGATGAAAGATTAAAAACAGAAGCACCTGCTATGGGCAGGGCAAAATGTAAGACAGACAAGAAGACAGTGAGCAAGGAAAAAAATTAAAATGTAGTTACTTAAAGAGCTTAGAGTTGCTAAGCAAGGCCTGGAAAAAGACCAGGACACTCAACATACTCAAGGCCATGATGTACACCCACAGAGGAAGAATAATGTTGGAAGCAGGATAGGATGTCTCCTGGCTCATTACACACACTTCCTTCTCTGTTACTGAGATACATAAAAAAACTAGAGCTGTCATTTCTTTTTGTCAAATTTATATATTGTTTCCAACATTTAGCAAAAAATTTCCCTTGACACCCTGGACCCAGGATCTGTGTGACAACCTGCTGTCTTTGTGTAGCAATATATTGATATTTTATTTAATTTTTAGTCCCTCCAATACACATTGAAAATTCCCAAAAGGCTTCCTATTTACTATACCGACTCACTACATTGAGCATAGCCCTGTATGCCCAAGAAAATGCCACCTGAGCCTCTGCCAAAGAAAAAAGATTGACTTTAATAAGGTGTTGTTCAGATCTGGTATTAAACTGGAGACGAATGAAAGACACATGAAACTGCTAGGTGCAAACAGCTATCTGTCTGAGCTGTCTTCTTGTGATCGGATCGTTTGAGACGGATGTTACTTTTAAATAGAACAAAAAGAAAAAGCGAATGAAAAGCAGAAATGGGAAGTGGAAGGGGAAGGAGAGGAAACAGATGATTTCTTGAAGTCACTGAGATTTAACCTAGGATTTATAGAATTAACACTTGCTGGTATTCTGGCTCTTATGTATACTTGACCGATGTTTATTTCTTCCTAAATCTTTTTGATATCTTGTAGAAATGTCATATAATGTCATATTTTAAACATGATAATTAAAAAAAATAAATAGTGACAAAAACTAGAATGACGTCGAATGTTTTTGGCTTGAACCTTTTGGCTACATAAAAATGCTGAAGACTCACTCTGACCGAGATCTGATGTAACATAATTAGAAAACGTTTCGCTGTTAATCCACATGATCGAAGAGAGCTAAATTCTGCTCATGTGCAACTCATTTAGAAACAAATATGTCTTTCATTCCTCCGAACCACACAAACACACATGACCTGATGGCAGCAGAATTGGTTTGGGATGATCTGCAGATTGCATTTTCTTCAATTTACAGTGAGTGATGGTGTGTTTAACACTGGCTCTTAAGAACAGACATGGAGCTGCAGATGTAAGAGAGTTTATAGGCGCTACAGATAATAAAAATAGCAAGTGAAGAGAAAAGGAACTGGCTGCTGGAGCCTGTCTGACAGCCTCTAATTTTCAGATTACTTGGAGGTGGGATCTGTTCATTTAACAATCAGTGCATTGTAGAGATAACCTTACTGGAAACCTAATTTCTAAACAGAAATGCACACAAGCAAAACTGATATATACACAAGATAGTTCTTGTTTCCTGTATCTCCTCTGTTGATCTGTGGCTTCAGTTGTCAGGTCATGCGAATAATAGAAGGTTTTAGCATGAGTTTGTACATGCTTGCTCTGTCTGCTCTGTACTGAATGCAGTTACAGCACCATTTTAACCTCTGGTGCACAGCAGTTAGATTGATGGTTATGGACTAAGCCTACCTTCACATCAGTATATATTTCATTCTACATCAGATTATTTGCTATTAACAAATGTCTTAAACAGATTATTTAGACTTTAGAGGAACCAACTGCAAAATTACCCGCAGTGGTAATAAGTAAGATACGCAGGATGACATAACGTGGTATAGATATATCTGATTTATTTCTACCCCATACTAGATTCATGTAATCTATCAGTGACAGTCGATTACACAGAGTGTCACACTGCCTAGATTTGATCTTCATTTGGGGCTGATATTTTTCAGCCCATAGCGCTGACACATTGGGACACGTCAGCAGCAGTGATTGAGAAGGTGCATGTGAAATACAGCCGCTGCTGTAATAAGGGTGAATAAAGTGGATTATTTAGTCTATCATGCTTTTTTTTCCCTTAAATGTGCTTTTAGAGAAGTAACTAAAAGTAGATGGACTAAACACAGATTGTTTAGTCAAAGTACAAATTACACAAAAGGACCGGCAACAGTGCTGTAAGTTTAGTGTTTTTACGGTTGGAATGAAAATGTTCCTTTTGTTTATCGGGTTCAGGTTCAGAGGAAACACAGCATGAACCCGGCAAAACATTACACTCTCCGTGTCTTAGCTGAACACTCAGATAACAAAGACATGGATATAAACACAATTATTTGAGTACTTTCCCAGCATGCTTTAAAAAGCCTGGTTCGAAGACGGGTTACTTTAAAGCACAGTTAGTACGGTCAGGAAATTCACTCCATGACTTATGGTCTATCCTGTCTGATAGAAGGAGATTGAATGAGAACCTATGGCTAAGCTATCTACTTCTTTTTTTATGGTAAATTTTGATATATTTAACTGCAATTTGAGATATTGAACTTGCAGTTAAATAAATTATTGAGGATATGACAATGTAAATGGAGACCAGGATACAGATAGGAGCTTACACACATTGAGGCTGTTCTTCTGGTCTTACTGAAACAGTTCATCTGGGTGTTTCCTTTATTGTGTCACCTGTTTGTGGTTTACTAGCAGGATGCCTGTTTTGCCTGTTGATTAGTTAATCAGTTTATGAAAATATACAATCAGTACTAGTCTACTAAATCACTAAACTACAGATACAGCTAATGTTAGAACTGAATCTTGTATTGGTATATATCAAATTGTTTATTAGTAAATATTCATTAAAGAATATGAAGTTGTAGGGATTCTTAGGCCATTTAGTAATCTTTTTAGCAACAGTCTCTTTATAAGTTATTTTAAATGAACTGAAATGACATGTTTGTGATAAGTTATAATAGGGGCCACTAGGGATTGTGGACTGTTGAAAAGCTGCTATATTGATCAAGGCTTTCTGTTACCTGATGTTTGGATACATGTCGATCTAAACAGCTTGCCACAGGGAAGCTGGACAGGTTTATAGCAGCCAGATTGAGAGAGGTCAATGATTATATTTTGTGTTCTTGGCTCTGAAGCCGAACAAGTCCTGGAGTTTCTTCTTGTAATAAGATTTCCAAGCTTCTCATTGAAAGTCATCCATCAATCCGTCGCATATAACTGCAGTAATGAACGTTTTTAAATTATGCAACTTTACTCAGTCGCTCCTCTGGGTTTGCACTTCTATTTAACACTTAGCATATATTTCATTAGTTGTCATAAACTGTCTTGTGGATGTTTACAATTCCCAATCGTTATACTTTTTTAATATTATTAGAAGTTGACAGGAAAGATGGCTTTTACATTCTCTGACCTTTAGCTCTTTTTTTGGTTCAGATTTATTGGTGACAGAATTGTCCTCAATGATAAAGTAACTGCAGTTTCCCTTTTCTTTTCTGTCTGTGTGGCTATGTTTTTGTCTGTCTGTCTGCCTGTCTGTCTGTCTGTCTCTCTCTCTCTCTCTCTCTCTCTCTCTCTCTCTCTCTGTCTCTCTTTCAAAGATTTGTACCCTTAACAGCAGGGGCTTATGGGAAAGGGGGAGGGTTGGTCACAGGCACAAAGATGGGACAGACACAAACACACACACACACACACAAAGCCAACCATCCCCGAGACCCTGCCTGCATTTTTTAGCCCCTTTGGAAAGTTTCTTAGAAACATGAGAGAAGTTATGATCCACAGGAAACTCCAACCCAACTGCTTAAAAGAAAGAGGGCATTCAGGCAGACGATGCAGACTCACACACATTTACGCATATACTGAAGTACCTCTTACATTGAACAAACATGCACATTTTTGGCCCAGCTACTCATAACAAACAGGACCCCACGATATATGACATATACACACACACTCACAGCTTTTAAGTCAAGGAGCAGCTAAACTCTCTTCACTGCAACTTGACCCCCACTCAACCTGTAAGGGTGGGGTGTTGTCCCACACAGGGTGGTGTGTGTTTGTGCATCAGTGTGTGAGTGAGAGGGTGAAAGAAAGAAAAGGAGCAAACAAGTAAAGAGTCATTACCAAGATCATTCAACTTAAAATGTTACTATAACAACGTTAATGTTAACCTATATTAAACAGGGTCTATGGCAAGTACTGGAGCATTAAATTAGAAGAGCATTATTATTTAATCAGATTGAGAAAGTAGAGCAGGATTTTCCTTGTTTTTATTATTATTATTCATTATTAATCTAAAAATACTGTTTGTTAGATGTGGGGTTTTTTTTCGTTAGGGTATAAGAGTGCTTCCTCAGGGCAGTAGTGCTATTAGGTGGTGTCAGGTCAGTCCTGCGTTAACAGGTGAAATTTGGGTCTTTATTAAGTGCTACATTTGTGTAAGTTAGGCTTGACAAACTGCTTAATATTGCAGTCAACTTGCATTCATAATTAGCTTCTTGCCGAAAAGCTTCTGTGCTGAATTTACAGCTAATTAAAATATTTAAAATCTTCTTGAAATGCTGCCTTCTGCTTCTTCCCCATGTTATGCGGTGGATGGCTATATTTAGCACAAGTGAAATCAATGCTACAAATCAGAAGTACTAATCAGAATTAGACGTCTGCTTGCGCTTAGTGAATTCTGCCTCTGTGCATGAGCATGAGAAAAACTGCATCTGATTAGAATTTTTTACCTGTTTCATATACAGTCTGTTTTACTTTTTTAAATAGTTAAAGGAATGCTTGATACCTGGTTGTGTAAAAAAGGTAGATGTTTATGTTTTCATGTTTGGATGATAAAATCTCCTGATCATATAAACTGGGGGGAAAAATGATGGACTGGCTCTTGCCAAGCTTCACTGGCAAAACTTCCACACCTAAATTATTAATAAACTCCTTGTCACATGTTATTGGCCACTTGTACGCCAGGACAGTAAAGCTCATTTAATCCATCTTATTTAATCAGATATGAGTTCCCTGCTTGCAGTGCCATTTTCTGTCTATCAGTGCTCGTAAACCACAATCTTACATGATTTAGCTGCTGTCTGTGAACTCTTTCTGTGTCACTAAAAAATATGTACCAAACACACTAATACACCGTGCAACATTTATAACTCACAGGTAAAAACGAGAGCTGTGGAACCGACAGGTTTTTTATTTCTACATGCCTTCCTAATGCTAAATTGTTCCTGAGTTGTTTATGTTGCCACAGCGAATCAATCATTATGTGATCTGACACGACCACACCGTTCTATTCGGGTACAAAATATGACTTTTTCACGCTTTTAGATATCATAAATTGTAGATATATTACATTGCTTGAAATGTACCATTGTTAAATGTTAAGAATAGATGAATGATGGTCATTGAGTATCACGAAGAGTTTGAAACCATTTGGGGCATAATTTTATACTGCCAAAATTTTTGTAGTCAAAAACACTACTTGTTTACTTGTTTGTGTTTCTAAAAAGTGGTGTAATTTAAAGCTGTGTGAAAATAAAGCATCCAGTAAATGGCGTTCCCGAAACTTTTGCTTCAATAGACTTATTTTAGGTGACAAAGTAGAACACAGGGTTTTAAACATGCAAGTGTGTGTGTGTGTGGGGTGGGGTGGGGGGTTGCGCTTGAATATGCTGTTTTACATATTACTAAAATGTGAAATTTATTCTGACAACCATAATGAATATAACAAAGGAACATTTGCTTAAGTGCAATGTGTAACCATCTGACATGGTTCTAATCCCATGGGATTAGTGCATTGCTTGTTGCTGGGATTAAGGACTGGTCCACTCTATACTCCGTCTCTCTTTTTCCATTCACTCTCTCGCATTTACACACAGACACACTTCACTGCAAAATTTGATACAGGATAACAGATACGGTGGAAGTGCTATTAATGATTTCACCAGTGAATTACTGCTGATCGAACATTTTGACCCCCTGTGCCGATGTCTTTTCTTCCTAGTGACCTTTACTGAGTTTTAATGGCTGCCTTCATTAAACAGTAGTGATCTCTGCCTTCTGCTGTGTCTCTGCCACCCTCTTGCTCTCTGCTTCTTTCTCGCCTTTCACAGCTGTTGTCAGTAGCCAGAGTCCAAAAAAATGTGAATCAAACCAATTTATCATACTGCAGAAAGGAAGTCTGATGATGAACAAAGAAGGGGGGAGTATACGTTCCCACGGAAACTTGTGTTTTATGCTGTGTGTAATTCATAATATTTCACTTTTGAACTATTCCCTTCTTCACACACACACACACACACACACACTCAAACACTACAGTCAGAGCCTGGTCTACCCCTTAATCATGCATTTTACCAAATTACACTGCAAAGAAACCCTGTCATTACAGAGGAGGTTACACAGACACATGAGCACACATATAGAATGTTTAGCGACACAGAGGCACAGATGGGTGAACGGTTGGAAGCCGATTGGTTTGGTCATGACATTTTTGTGATACTGTTTCTTATCTATAGCTATGTGGAAGGTTCTTCATGCTGTGTTGTGTGTGCTCATGAACTCAGTCTTGCCCTACAGCCTTAACAAATAGCAGCACTAATTCAGTGTTTTAAAAGCTAATGTAATGAACATGTTTGTGGCTGTATGTTTGGAGGCAGCAGACTTTTTCGAGACATGTTGTGTGTTGGTTGGAGGGGGATGTGCTGTGGTTTACGTAACGATTTTGGGGTCCTGCTGGGACAGGCACTGGTATAAAACATGGGGGAAGGGAAGAGAGATCATAAAGAATGATGGAGAGAAAGAGCAAAGGAATGAAAGAAGGGCAGAGGCAGCTGGAAAAGGGGCAGGAATGAAAGAGAGGAAGAGGCAGCTGGAAGAGAGAAGGATGTAAAAAGGGGGAGGGCAGAAAGCTGCTGCTGATATATCATGGTTATGGCGAGAAAGAACAACACCCAGGAAGCACTGTTAAAACAATTGCACTTATAGCAGACTAAAATGGCTGGTTGTTAAGCATAGATCTAACTAATATGAAATCTGGCAGGAGTGACAAAAAAGACAAGATAATACGCAGTTAGAACCCAAATGAACTCATGATATATTTCTACCTGACAATAAACACCACGTCCATCCCCAACACAGGCACTGAGCAGTCTGTGTTGTTCTAATAGCCTTTTTCCCAAGGAGCCAATGCTGGTTTTTGCACATTTATACTCAAAAACAGCCGGTTCTCCTGCAAATGAGCCACGTTATTAACTTCATTTGAGCTGCAGTATGCTTAGAACAAAACAAAAAATATATATACTCAATATAATTGTGGATACATGTACAGATGCATGTACAGATACTAAGGGATGCTTAAATAAATATTCGCCAGGTTGTTAATATTATTATTTTAAGCAGTTTTTCAGTGAACTCCCTCATTTGATTATGTAATCTTTTGGCTTTAACACCATGCCGGGATGTTCTTAAAAAGGTTTGCTTAGGCACCAGGTCTAGCACCAGCACAGTGTTGATGAAAAGAGAATTCCTCGCTGTGTTGTTGGAGACTGAGCTGACACCTTAGGTGTGAGGGAAGCTTTTTCTTTTGCTGGATTTGTATCCCA